>NC_056741.1:1552544125-1552745821 GCF_019279795.1 Protopterus annectens
TGCTATCTGAAATCACAGCCATCACATGGCAAAGCTGAATGCAGGAGCAGGTGTACTTTTGAAGTGTAAAAATCTAAGTGTACCGCTAAATGTGGACTGGATGAGAGGTATGCAGGTCAAGGATACTATATACTATATCCTGTAGTGGGTTTGATAACAATGTAGGCTGGGGTGTTTTGTTTATTAAATATAAAAACATCTGAGCATATCCTACATTGGAGGTACAGGTACAACAGTTTATTCAAGGGTAGTTAGTCTACCAAAATAATGGAGCTGTTATTTATTTTAAGTTCACCTAGTATGTTAAGGTTGGTAAGGGCAATCTATAAAAAAATGGGATATGTTATTTTCAGCACAAAAAGGAAAATTGGCTAGCTTAAAATGGCCTGCAAAGGCAGCTAGCCTAGTGCTTAACTATGAACCTATGTTTGGGAACCTTACATGATTTTCAGGAGACAAAGATGGTATATTGTAACTGGCTACAAATTGATTGCTGGCTCTGTTTAGTGTGACTGGAGTTAAAACAAGTCCAAATTTGTGCATCTCTGGGAATACACCTGGAGATGATATGGCCCCAAGCAAATATGAAGATGCAGCCACAGTTGCCATCAGGCCTGAAGGCATTGTAGGCACAAAACCCAGGTTTGGAGGAAGAGTTTTCTATACATTTAAACCAAGTGTCAGTAATTACATAAATGGATGTATTCCAAATGCAGGAGAGTCTCAAGGTTGGGCACTTTGTTGTTGAGACTTCCTCCACTGGGCAGTGCCACCTTAATGTGATCCAGTTTTGACTATGACATGAAATTTGCTTTTTTATCCTGTCATTGTAGAAGCTAAGAAGCAGGCCATTACAGGCATGGGAAAATGTTTGCTTCTCAACAGCTAAGCTAGGTACTCTGATTACTAAGTATCTGAGCAAACAGTAAAGGAAGTTAATATTGAATTTTTGTAAAACAGAGACACTTGGGTGCTTTTGTTCTGGGATAGAGTCAAGTTCATTAATTTGTTGTTGTTATTGACATTTTATATGTTTCCAGCCTGGCTGAAGCTTACATGATTTAATTATCTAAAGAATTCAGCAATGCAGTTTCTGTGGCATAAGAAACCACCATTAAGTTAGTTTCAGTGCACTGACACTGCCTGTTCATGGAGACGGGGACTGGGGGAGCTATTGTACAAAATATAGGGGGTACATTTCATTTAAGTCTCTGTTCTTTGCATCTAAAGGATCAGGAAGTAAGCAACACTCCACTGTTCCACAGGCTCTTTTCAATACTAAACCAGGACATCTCCTTTTTAGTGCCAAGTCACCTTCTTCAAAGGTTGATGCACTCCCCTTTAAGGATGAGCATGCAGCAGTGGTTAAGGTAAATGTAAGATGAAAATGAATAGCAGTAGCCAGTGCTGAATACCTTAATGCAAGTATGTGAATGGTTCCTCTTTGCCCACGACAGAGCCGCCTAATTTAGCAGGAGGTGAAGTTAGTCACACAATGTTAGAGGGTAGAGTGCTGCTGCTGACTGACTTACAGGTCTGAAATTCTCAGGCAGGAATAATTTGGTTAAAGTAGTATAGAGTGCTCTTCCCCAATGCATGTAACTGCCTTTAGTGAATAGTGGGCAGAGCTGACAGATCCTACTAAATGCCCCAAAGCAGACAACTTGTAACACTTACAAGAACTGAACATGTGAATTTGATTAAGAAACGTTTTCAGGATGGTTATTCAGAGGAATACCTGGGACAAAGGGAAACAGGTGTACTTATATTAATTGCAAGAGGAACTCCAATAGTGACAGAAGAGGATAAAAAAAGAATAAATGCAGATTTGTACTGCTAAGGGGCTACTGACAAGGGAGGAGGATTACACTGGCATGTATTTATAGTACACCTAAAACTGTTACAATGGAGCTTACGAAAATTCTGGAGAAATAATCAGTTTCAGCAAGGAATATTACTTATAGGTGGGGACTGGAACGTGATTTGCAACAGTGAAGATGTGTATTGTGGGGCCCAGAAGGGAAAGGATAACAAAGGATGATAGATTTTTTTAAGAAATTTATGAAAATATTTGCCATGGAAGATGTGAATTCAGTAATAGGAGTTAGGAGTGAATTTACATATTATTCCCCAAGATGTAAAAACTGGGCTACGCTAGACAGAACTTACAGTTCACAGGAACATGTGCATTTAATTGAAGGTCTTGACACGTACCCAATAACTATTTCAGATCATGCGCCAATAATAACTAAAATAAAAACACAGGGTAATGAAATAAAAATGAGACACTGGCACTTTCCCACCTATCTGTTGAAAAGAGAGGAATTTAAGGAATGGGTAGTGGATATTATTCAGAAGCCATTAAAGAGGACAAAAATTTCTTCTGAAAATATAGCTAGGGAGTGGGATAAAATTAAGGTGGAGTTTAAAAATAGGGTGGAAGTAAAAGAAAGAGAGGTTAAGAAGTAACAAAAATTAATTAGCGGGACTGACAAATGTTTAAGTATTGCGGAATAGGGGGAATCTCACAGAACAAGAGGATCAACTGCAGAATTCTAAGCAAAATCTAAGGGATTACCACGATAATATGCACACATTTAGAAAGACTGCTGTTAAGCAACTGTCTTTTGATAATAACAGGAGAGCACAAAAACTCTTAACAGAACGACTCAGGCAACAGAAAGTAGAAAAGGCTATCGCCAAGCTTAGGGAGCCTATAACAAGGCAGGTAACAAGATCCAGTAGCGGTATTAGAAATATTCTGGATATTCTATGAAAGTCTGTATAAAGCAGAGAAATATGGCATCAAGAAAAGATACAAATGGAAATGTTTATGGAAGAATTAAATTTACCAAGGTTAAAGGAAGATGACATAAAAATTGTGATGTATTACCAGTCTGCAGGATAGATGGTATTCCTGCAGAAGTTTGGAAGCTAGGAGGGAAAAAAAATAATAAACATCTGTAAGGTTTTGTTTAACAGTATTTTTAAGAACAGGAAAAGTACCAACATCCTGGAAGAAAGCAGTGGTAGCGGTAATACCTAAATAAGGTAAAGATCCTTCAGACTGAGCTTCATACAAGCTCTTTTCAATACTAAACCAGGATTATAAAGTTTTCATGTCTATAATGGCTGAAAGAATGACAAAAGTAATTCCAGAATTGATAGATATGGATCAGTGTGGTTTTGTGGAGGAGAGGCAAACATTTGACAACATTAACAGAATACCCATGATCCAGAGGGAAGCAGAATGTAAGAAAATGCTATTGTTGGTGGGTCTTGAAAGCATTTGAAAGAGTAAGCTGCGACTTTGTGAGCAGGGCAATGGAAGCATTTGCATTTCCTTAAAAAATTATAAGGTTGGTTAGGACGATATATGAGGGATCAGAGGCGAAAATTAAAGGGGGTCCTCTCTGATAATATCTGCTTGAGCAGAGGAACCAGTCAGGGGTGTCCTCTTTCCCCTTCATTATTTGCATCCTATTTGGAGCCACTGGCAAAGAAAATAAGGGACTCAGAAATTTAAGGATACAACTGGTATGGTAGTTGAGAAAAGCTGGCTCTATTTGCAGATGATATTATTTTATACCGGACAAAACCAGAAAGAGACATTAATGTGTTGTGGAACATTTTGAGACAGTTTCAAATCTTTTCAAGATACAAAATTAATGAAGCTAAAACAAAGGTAATAGCAGTAAATTATGTACCCACACACAAATTGGTTCAGCAATATCCGTATTTATGGGACCGTGATAAAATGAAGTATTTAGGAGTATGGATTAAAAAGGATTCTGGTATGGCAGCTAAGGATATGTAGGAAGAGACTAACAAAAAGATAATACAAAAACTGAGAAAATGGAAGCTTTGTTATATGGATATGGATAGTAAGATACAGTCAAAATGTTTTTAGTCCCTTTAGTCTTGTGCACAGGTCAGGTATATTTTTATCAACCAGAGGAGAAGTTGTGGATAGCAATTAATAAAGAGCTGAAGGCCTTTATCTGTGATGGGAAGATGGAAAGAGTCAGGCGGGATAAGCTGATTCTTCCAGTTGAACAGGAGATTTCATAGCTACACAGTTAAGGCTCCTATACATAGCACAAGCAGAAAACTGTAATTCAAAGTGGAAACGGATGATGTTGAAACGGGGGAAGTTCAAGAAACAAGGAGAGACTGGGGTTTTGGATGCAGGACTTTAAGGAGAATAAGAATAATCATACAGAATGTTATATCCATAAATTAGCAAAAAGTATTTTAAGAACTAAGCCAGCACGGGAATGGAGAAAGGAGATTCCGCCGATAGGGATGACTTCAATTAGGGATATAGCAAATAGGCAAGAGGAGGCTAGAATTTATTGGAGGAAGCTGGCAAAGGTACCAAGATATATGGAGCAAATAACTAGAGAGGGAAAGGTAACAGAATGGGAAGAGGCCAATAATTTATTTGGACTGCAGATTAGGGATTGCCTTCCCTATCAATATTGATATCAATGTATAGGCAAACAGAAATAGGGGGTTCTAAATGAAAGACCAGCACTGGTAGAGTTTTTAGTAGAATCTAGAACAGAAGCTGCCATTAAAAAAGGAATAATTAGTAGAGCATATAAAATATTGCATGATAATTATAAGAGTCAATCAGAGGAGGTTAGAAAGGATTGGGAAGAGAGATTGGATAAACAATTCACAAAGAAACAGTGAAGGATATATGTATGTCTCCCAAATATGCAACAAAATCTAGAAGATTTAGGATTTTTTCAAAATCATAATCCCATTTATTGGCCAAATATGCAGACATACAAAGAATTTGACTCTGGTTTCAGTGACTCTCTAAGTATGAATTACATAAACGACATACATGCAACTATTAAGAACAACACAAAAAAGTAAATATATATATATATATATATATATATATATATATATATATATATATATATATATATATATACACACACATACAAGGTGCAATGTACAACTCAGTGCAATAAATACTGAAATAAACTCAAAGGAAAAAAGTATTAACAATATGTAAACAATACAGTAGACTCCTCGTAGGCTTGGAAAAAAGAATACCCCAACCTAATAAGCTGAGTTAACCATTTATAAACTTGATGGCCTGTCGAAAAAAATGTTCTTATATCTGTTTTAGTGTGTATTAATTTATAACATCTGGCTGATGGTAATAGTTCAAAAAGATGATGGCCTGGATGTGAAGGGTCGGTGATGATTTTCCTTGCCCTTTTCATGACTCTGGAATAGTACAGGTCCTGTAAGGAGGGCAATCTAGCACCACTGATATTTTCGGCAGACCTGACTATTCATGTGTAACCTATTTTTGTCATGATTAGACAGAGATCCAAATCACACTGTTATGGATGAGTTGAAAACAGACTCAATAACTGCTGTATAGAACTGAATTAACAGTTCCTGTGGGAGGTTGAACTTGCTCAGCTGTTGCAGAAAGTACATTTGCTGTTGTGTCTTTTTTATGACTGACCCTACATTGGTCTCCCAATTCAAGTCACAGGAGATTATAGATCCCAAAAAATTGAAGGATTCCACAACTGACACAGCAGTATTAAATATAAAGAGGGGGGATAATATTTTAGTACCAAGGCTAAAGCCCACTGCCATCTCCACAGTTTTAAGAGTGTTCAGTTCCAGATTATTTTGACTACACCAAAGGGCCAGCTGCTCAACCTCCCATCTCTATGCAGACTCATTACCATTCCTGATGAGCCCGATGATAGTTGCATCGTCTGCGTATTTAATAAGTTTGGAAGAGGGGCCTTAGAGGTGCAGTCATTAGTGAAGAGGGAGAATAGCAGTGGGGAGGGTACACATCCCTGGGGGGGCACCTGTATTGATTGTGCGATAGCTAGATGTAAATTTCCCCAGTTTCACCTGCTGTTTCCTATTATTAGAATATTGGTGATCCATTGACAGGTGGAAGCAGGAACGGAAAGCTGGGAGAGTTTCAAGTGAAGAAGTTCTGGAATTATTGTATTAAATGCAGAGCTGAAGTCCACAAACAGAATCCTTGCATATGTCCCTGGATTGCCAAGATGTCACAAGATGTAGTGCAGGCCCATATTAACTAACGGCATCATCCACTGACCAGTTCTCTTGATAAGCAAACCGAAGGGGGTTCAATGAGGGAGCTGTAATATCCTTAAAGTATGCTAACACCAGCCTCTCAAAAGTCTTCATGACCCCCACCGATGTCAAAGCAACAGGCTTGTAGTCATTCAGTCCTATTATAGTGGATTTTTTAAGCACTGGAGTGATTGTGGCTTGTTTGAAACATAAGGGAACTTCACACAGCTCTAAAGATTTATTAAAAATCCAAGTAAAAACAGGAGCCAGTTGATCAGCACATTTTTAAACAGGAGATTTGCATGGGACTGTTCACATAAATATTTTTATACCCCAAGTAGACTCCAGAGCATTTTTTCTCAGGTAGACAGCAAATGTTGGAGGTGTGACAAAGAAGAGAGAAGTACTTGGGAACATATATTCTGGGAGTGTGGTGGGTTGGTGGACTTTAAGGATTCCCTGAGGGATGCACTGTTGGAGATGCTGAGTGGGTGGATTTTTCTGAGCTGTGATACAGAATCTGAATTGCTTAGCCATGGTAAGGCCTTGCTCCATCTAATTAAGATGGCTGCCAAAAAAGCAATTACTAAAAAATGGAAATCAAAATCTAAACCAACTATATTAGAAGTAGTGAATATAGTAATAGAGATAAAACAACTGGAATTTAGATCTTTAGAAAAGGGTAGGAGCAGACTACTTAGGAAAAAAAATGGGAATTGTGGGAACAATGCATACAGGGGAGGAATGAGGTTTAAAAGAAGGCAGGACTTAAATAAGCTACATAATGTTTGACTGAATATGATTGGGTAGATTATAAGTGATGTATAATGTTTGCAAGTGGGAGTGTGTCAGTATAGTTTGCGATGCAAAATGCTTGTAACTAGAATTGTGTTGGTGTGGTTTGTTTTCATGTTCTCTGTTGCAGTATTCTGCCCAATTCCTGGTATTCTTGGATACATTGATCCTCTTTCCCTTAGACTGCCTCTCTATGTGGGGCTTCATTTCTGAGGATGGTATATGCTTACGTCTGTTGTGGCTGATGTCTGGTGGTGGCCTGCATCAGACGTGTCACGCACCCTAGGGTGGTGGAGGTCTTTGGTGTACTGGCCAGTGTCGGGTCATCACCTTGGCAGACAGCTCCCTCATGTGAAGAATACTGCAACAGAGAAAAGGAGATCTATTGTTATGGCAAGTTGTTACACAACTAATCTTTCACAGTACATGTATTTCTGTACTAGAATTTGGAGACCTCCTGAGGGCAGTAAACAGAGTCACCAGGGGTGGGATGGGCTATGAATGTCTGGCTAGACTCTGGAGTCCACCTGCAGCAAATGAGTAGAATTCTGCAATCATAAGATCATTTCTCAGTTTTAATTGACTCAGGGTTTTGCATTGCATGGAGTCTTGTCTTGTAATCTCCCGGTTAAGATTATTTTCAAGTTTCAGTGGTATATGAAAAGTGTGTTGTACCTGCATGCATGGTCCTTGCAATGCTCCATTCCCCTCCTGCATTGCATCAGGAAAGAGTAGTCATGTTGTATACACAAAGAGTGCTTCAAATGTGGGAGGTACCGTTTCAGCCTTTCGGGGGGGGGGGGGGGGAGAGAGAGAGAGAGATAGTTACATGGCCTATGACATTACCTAGATATGATATACATCCTTACAAACATCTGTCTTCTCAGTTTACTGCAAGCTGGTGTTTGGTCATCTTCAAGCATAAAAACTTGGATACAGCCATTTTCTTTCTTTTTTGAAATAAAAAAAAATAGAATTTCTTTTCCATTTGCATAATTTTTGTTCAAGCCGTCACTGGATCAAAAGGATAGAAAAAAGCTCTAAAATGTACATCAGAGTATCTATAACCCTATGGCTTCTGGATGCAAAGTAGCCCCCAGACCCCCAGCTTAATTTAGTTATTATGGGGTAGTTTTGGTCAGTTAGGGTGTGTTGAAAGGATGCCAGGAAAAATAAAGTTGAAGATTGAATTTCTTTCTTGATCATGGTTTTCCTTCATACCATCTTTGGAAGAAACTGTTGTAAAAGAAAAAAAATACTTTAAAATGCATCTTAGAGAAACTAGAAACTACATAGATTCTGGGGGGTTAGCTGTCCCAGGTCCCCAGCTTAATAAAATTATTTCCACTGCACTTATTACACTGTAGTCTTGGTCATTTAGGATGTGCTAAAGGAATGAAGGGAAAAAAAGTTGAAGAGAAGGGCTAACTTTCTTGCTTTGATCGTGGCTTTTTTTTAACGTAACCACTGTATGAAAAGGCTGTTTAATAAAACTCTAAAATGCACCTCAAACCATGTAGAACCCCCCCCCCCCCCATGGCTTCCCAGACCCATGACTTAATGCAGTAGTTTCCTTCAGTTATCATAGTGAAGTCTTGCTTAGATAGACCAGGTGGATAAATGAATGAATGAATGAATCACTGCAGGAAAAAACCCTGAAAAGTAAGGCAAGCTGTGAGGAAAAAAGAAAGAATAAATGTAATCTGGATAGTGTGTGTAGGCCAGAATAGGATGGGCAACAGGGGGAATGGTTGGGGTGCCATGGAGCCTTTTTCACTTAGTGCGCAGTTTACCTAAGGCCAGCCATGTCTGTCCCATGCCTGAAAAAGTGGCTAGTTCTCTTAAAATTTTTAAATGGTAAGGAGTTAATTCCCAGGGGGAAAAAAAAAACTACTTAACTCTTCGGAATTTACTTATTTATGTTTTATTTTTGTTTGTTAACTGGGTAAACCCACTAGACACCATACTTTTTTTTCAAAACAAACATGGAAACACTCTGGTTAAGTGATTTTATTCAGTCACAGAGTACACAAATGGAAGCAGGGGGAATAAAACCCAGGCAGAAGGATGACGCTCGTTATCAGCTCATAACATTAACTATCTGAATTAAACTGCCTGGCATTAAACGGCAGTCATCATTCTTCATATAAACATACTAAGTTCCACTAAATCTAATTTACTAGCAGTTATCACACTGACATATCCCCCCAGTGACTATGATTTCTGTACTAAATGCTTAGATTTGATATTAAGCTATGATACAAGATTTACAAATAATTTAGGATTGTGATCTGCAGTGACCACTGACAAATGGAATGTTCTATTGGCTTGCAAACATTAAAACTCAATGACCTTACCAGGCAGGTGGTGTACCTGTCCAATGTACAAGTAAGCCATCCTGGTGTTACTGGGGATGCAAACGGCATTGTTTATAAAGCAGTAGTGCTGATTTGGCCTTATTTGTCCACACAGACACACACACACACACACACACACACACACACACACACACACACACACACACACACACACACACACACACACGCACGCACACACACACACTTTCTTCATCACAGCTTCACTTTTAAAGTTTGTTGGGCCTCCATCCATCTCTAGCTCAAAGTATTAAAAGTGCATTTTGCTCATAAGCTTTTTTTTCCAGTGTCACATTTCTTGTCTGATCCTCCTGCCATTTTGATCACAGTTCCATTTTTAACTTTTTAGAAAACATGCTATGCTTCCTGACACTCATCTTCTGAAATGTTAGCTTTTGATTTTTCAGAGTCTATTTATATTGATGAAAACATTTTTATTCATTAAAGTGATACAGACAGCTTGCATTCCTGAACAGTTTCTGAAAAATAAACTAAAAAAATAAAAACATAAGATAGATAAATGTAAACATTTTGTGAACAGTAAAAGCTATTAAAACTGCATAAATATCAACGTTATCAGTAAGAAGTCTCCTTTACAGTGATAACAGTGCATTCAAAGTCTTTACATAACTACTATATTATAATGCACACAAACTGCAAATTATATTTTTTGCTAAACTTTCACAAACAAATTCTCATTTCTTGGAGAGTCTACAACCTAGACAAATACTGTTAGAACATTTTTCTTAACCAGACATAAGCTTTCACATGACAACACAAAATTCCTCTATGAATGCATATTTATTGAGATATTTACAGAAATATGAAAACAATTAGTTATGTACTCACCATAACGTTAGATGTATGTGGTCCATCTCGCCTACATTCATTACTGACGGGCTCGGAGCCGAGAATCGGCTCCGACTCGGCCGCTATAACTAGCACAAAGTCTTTAATTGGCTTGGCTAAGCCTGTATCCCAGGATGCACCACGCCCAAACCCCCCAGATCTTGTTTGCCACAATATAATCATTACACATACATAACCCCACAAGAACACACAGCAAGAAGAGAGAAAAAATAATATCCTCAGAAGGGTCTAAGAATATAAATTTCCTCCAAGTCCACCAGGAAGGGGGAAGGTGGGTGGGTACGTAAGAATGTAGGCGAGATGGACCACATACATCTAACGTTATGGTGAGTACATAACTAACTGATGTAATGTGGTCCTATCTCGCCTACATTCATTACTGACGGGACAGCGTCCCTAGCACCTATATCCTGGGAGGCTCATGGGAAAACACTCCTGAGCACCGTGGAACCAAAGAAAGCCCGGCCTCTAGAAGCCACGTCCAGCTTATAATGAGCAATAAAGGTGTGTGGGGAAGCCCAGGTGGCTGCCGCACAGATTTCATCCAAAGAGAGCCTAGCATGAAAAGCCACTGAGGTAGCCATAGCCCTGGTAGAATGTGCCTTAACTGGGAAAGGTACATCTCTATCTGCCGATGTGTAAATAAATGAGATACAGTACTTAATCCACCTTGCAATAGTGCCTTTGGTCACAGGGCTACCAATCCTGTTCTCTGAAAAGGAGACAAACAACTGATCTGATTTCCTCTCTTGTTTTGTCCTGTGCAAATAAAACCTCAGTTGTCTATGTACATCCAATTGGTGAAATTTGAATTCTGCCTTGTTTGAAAAGTGTGGGAAAAACACCGGTAACTCAATGGATTGGTGAAGACAGAAGGTAGAATAAACCTTAGGAAGAAAGGAAGGGTTGAGTCTCAAGGATATTCTATCCTTATGAAAAATCAAATAAGGAGGTTTAACAGAAAGGGCTTGAAGCTCTGAAACCCTTCTGGCTGAAGTAATGGCCACCAGAAAGGCTGTCTTCCAAGACAAATATTTTAATTCACAAGTGGCTGCAGGCTCAAAGGGAGAAGAAGTTATGGCTTTAAGCACCAAGTTTAAATCCCATGGCAAAACTGGCTGTGAAACTGGGGGACGAAGTAACCAGGCTCCTTTTAGGAATGCTTTACACAGTTTATGGCCCATGAGGGAAGGCTCATATGAAACGTGAAAATTAGAAATTGCCGCCAGCAGTACCTTAATAGCAGAACCTTGTCTGAAAAGAGTAGCCAAAAATTCTAAAACTGCCGTCACAGGGGCTGTGATGTGTGGTGCAATCAAGATCATTTTGCTTCCCAAGGAAATTGCCTTCTGAATCACCCTTGGCAGCAGAGGAAACGGAGGGAAGGCATGGAGCAGACTGGGGGGGCCAATCGTGGACTAGGGCATCCCTGGGTGACTCGCCCTGAGGGGGGATCAGAGTGAAGTAATTGCTGCACTTGGCATTGAGGGGACTGGCAAATAGGTCACAGCAAGGTAGACCCCACCTGGAGAAGATCTGAGCCGCAACTCGATCGTTCAGGGACCACTCGTGAGGCATCAGAATAGCTCTGCTTAGCCTGTCTGCTATCACATTGGACTTCCCCGGAATGTGCATTGAAACTAGAAAAAGTTGGGAAGACACCGCCCAATTCCACACTCTCATAGCCTCTCTGCAAAGGGGATAGGACTTGGTTCCCCAATGTTTGTTCAGGTACCATATGACTGACATGTTGTCGGAAAGAATTGAGATAGTGCCCTTGGGAAGAGAGCTGTGAAGTGCTTAAAATGCTAGTAGCACCGCTCTCATCTCCAGAACATTTATATGCAAGTGTAGCTCGTGCTCCTGCCATGTGCCTTGGACTGTTCTGCCCAGATAATGCCCCCCCCCCCTGTCTGGGAAGCATCCATGGTCACTGTGGCAGTAGGGGGTGGAGGATTCAGGGATCTCCCTGTGTTCAGATTGGGTGAATGAAGCCACCAAAGCAGATCCTGTCAGCAATGTTCCGTTATAAGAATCAGATGAGACAGAGGGAGCTCTTGAAAGGACCACTGGATCGAAAGAAGCCACTGTAGTGTCCGCATATGTAGCTAGTAGGATGGTGGCCGCCATGGAACCTAGTAACTGAAGAACTAGTCTGGCTTGTACCTTTTTCAGAGGTAATAAGGCCAAAACTTGAGCCTGTAGCACTTTTATTCTTTCTGTAGGAAGGAAAGCCCTCATTTCTGTGGAATCTAACTCTGCGCCGATAAATGCAACATGTTGTGATGGCAGCAAGACAGATTTTTGCCAGTTGAAAGTAATCCCTAGGAGTTGACCCAAGTTGATGGTGGCCTCCGTAGCTCGAACAAGTAGATGCCTGGTGGGGGCGGTGAGAAGCCAGTCGTCTAGGTAAGGAAACACCTGGAATCCTAGACGTCTCAGGTGAGCAGTCACCACTGCCAGACATTTGGTATACACCCTGGGGGCTGTGGTAAGACCAAAGAGCAGGGCTCGAAAAAAGAAGTTATGTCCTTACCATAACATTCCATGTGGAGTGTTCATCTCGCCTTTGTTCTTACACACGGGTTCGGAGCCGCATCGCAAAGCTCTGCATCTCAGAGAAGCTCGAGACCAGACTATATCCCACAATCCTCCCTGCCATTACTCAGATCTAGTTTGCAAACAAACCAGACCGATAAACCAATACCTCAGGTGCAAGAACTACACACTGTCTCAGACATCCAGAGACACTCTCTCACCATAGCAAAATAACTAAGGGTAGTAGCATATACCCCATGATACACAGAACAATATACCCCGGAAGGGGTTAAGACATTTCAACCAGAGTGTAGTCCTAGCCGTTCTTCCAAAACACATGAGGGAGGGAAGGGAGGGAATGTAAGAACAAAGGCGAGATGAACACTCCACATGGAACATTATGGTAAGGACATAACTTCTTTATGTGAGAGTGTTCAATCTCGCCGTTTGTTCTTACACACGGGTAGCGTCCCTAGCTCCGTCACCCCGAGTGACTCATGGAAGAACGTTCCTAAGCACAGTGGAACCAAAAGATGTCCTGTCTTTGGAGGCTTTGTCAACTCTATAATGAGTGATGAAAGTATGTGGCTTAGACCACGTGGCTGCTGCACAAATCATGTCCAAAGGCAAACGAGCTGCATGAGCCAAGGAAGTGGAAACGGATCTGGTAGAATGGGCCTTAGGTTTGATAGGTAAGGACTGATTCGACTTAGAGTATACAAAGGCTATACAATCAGCAAGCCATTTAGATAATGTACATTTTGTAATTGCCATGCCCTTTTTATTGTCTGCAAACACGACAAAGAGCTGATCTGTCTTCCTGTAACTTTTAGTCCTATCCAAATAAAATCTTAACTGCCTGTGAACATCCAACTTGTGCAGCATATACTCCAACTTGTTAGTATGGTTCTTGAAGAAGGTAGGGAGTTCTGTGGATTGGTTAATATTTGTGACGGAACATACCTTTGGAAGGAAAGACGGATTTGTACGCAAAGAGACTCTATCTGGGTGGAAGATCAAGTAAGGTGGTCTGACCGATAATGCTTGTAGCTCTGATATTCTTCAAGCTGAAGTAACAGCTATGAGAAAAAGTGTCTTCCATGATAAGAACTTTAGAAGGCAGGACAAAGCAGGTTCGAAGGGTGGCAACATGAGTTGTGACAGTAACAAATTTAAACTCCATGGAAAGAAAGGCTTCCTGACGGGTGGCCGAAGATGGAAGGTTCCTTTCATAAAAGCCTTACAAAGTCTGTGAGACATAATGGGAGAACCGTCTTCACCAATATGGAAGTTCGATATAACCGCCGACTGTACTCTTAGTGTGGAAGTAGAGGCTCCTTCATGAAAAAGGATAGATAAAAATTCCAATACTTTATGTAAAGGAGCTACCAGGGGGTCTAAGTGTTGGCTAGACGCCCAGTATACAAAGCGTTTCCATTTACTCCTGTAGAGTTTTGTAGTGGAAGCTTTATGAGAGGCAACCAGAATGTGTTGAACTGCCGGAGAAAGTAGATCAGACCTGGCTAGGCAGGGAAGCGGAGCAGCCAAGCTGCTAGTAAGAGGGATTGAAGAGACAGGTGAGGAACTCCCGACGAATGGGTCAGTAGATCTGGTACTGGGTCCAGAATCCATGGTTCCTCTGTTTGATGGGCTCGAAGAAAGGGGAACCATATCTGCCAAGGCCAGAATGGGGCTATGAGTATTATTGTCCTTTCCAGGTTCCTGGCTTTCTGTAGAAATCTGGGAATCAAGGGGGTAGGTGGGAATGCATATAGGAGACCTGGGGGCCAATCGTGTATCAGTGCGTCCCTGGGGTCATCCCCCAGAGGGGGTAGAACGGCAAAATTGCTTCTGCATTTTGCATTCAATGGGGAAGCAAATAGATCGCAGCAAGGCTGGCCCCATCTGCAGAAGATCTTTTCCGCCATCTGTGGATTGAGGGACCACTCGTGAGGTAACAGGATGGCTCTGCTCAACCTGTCCGCAATGACGTTGGATGACCCCGGGATGTGCGTTGCTATCAGAAAGCGACCCGTGGACTCTGCCCATTGTCAAATTCTCATGGCCTCTCTGCATAACGGGTAAGACCTGGTTCCCCCTGGCTTGTTTATGTACCAGACGACAGACATGTTGTCCGTCTGAACTGCCACTGTTCCTAGAGGTAAGAGGGCTTGGAAGTGTTGCAACGCCAGGAACACCGCCCTCAGCTCCAGAACATTTATGTGCAGGCTGTACTCCATGTTGGACCATTCCCCTTGGACTGTTCTTCCCTGAAATAGTCCCCCCCACCCTATCAGGGAAGCGTCCGTGGTTATTGTGGCCGTCGGATTGGGTAGAACAAATGGACGACCCATAGTGAGATCCTGACTGTACACCCACCATGAGAGGTCTCGTCTGCAGACCACTGCGCGAAAAGCAGCCATTGGAGGAGCCTCATGTGTAATCTTCCCATAGGAACTGCGATCAGGGATGCTGCCATTAGTCCCAAAACCTTCAACACCAGTTTGGCTGGGGCTTTCCTGCTCTGTAGTAGAAGAAGAACCTGTTGTTTGAGGGATGACGCCCTTATTGGAGGGAGCTTTACCAGTGTTAATCGTGTATCTAGGTCTGCTCTGATGAATGAAATATGCTGTGAGGGCGATAAGGCAGATTTTTCGAAGTTTATCGAAATCCCTAGGTGGGAACAAAGGTCAACTGTGTAGTCTCTGACTTGTATGAGGCGACGCTCGGTGGTGGTGGTGAGGAGCCAGTCGTCCAGATAGGGAAACACCTGGAATCCTTGTCATCTCAAGTGAGACGCAACCACTGCCATGCATTTGGTGAACACCCTGGGGGCTGAGGTGAGTCCAAAGGGCAGAGCTCGAAACTGAAAGTGACTGGCTCCCAGCCGGAAGTACAGGTGATCTCTGGACGGTCTGGCCATTTTGATGTGGTAGTACGCATCTTTGAGATCTATCGAGCACATCCAATCATCCTTCTGTAAAAATGGAAGGATCGATTGAAGCATGACCATCCGGAACTTTTCCTTCTTCACGAAGGTGTTGAGATTGCTGAGATCTAAAATCGGTCTCCAGTCCCCTGTCTTTTTCGGAACTAAAAAGAACCTTGAGTAGGTTCCGGATCCTCTTTGGTCCGCCGGGACTGGTTGGATGACTCTTTTTTTGAGCAGCTTTGAAATTTCTATTGCTGCTGGGCTTCACAGATGGGGTGGCACATCTGGAAACCTTCTTTGTTGGGGTGGAGTTGATATGAAGGGGATTTTGTATCTTCTGGTTACAATGCATTTTACCCAGGAATCCGAGGTAATATTTAGCCAGGCCTGTGGATATAAACCCAAGCGACCCCCGACTGCCTCCAGAGCAGGACAGCCGGGCCTCCCTTCAGGAGTGCTGGAAAGGCTTCCCAGGGATGGTATCCCTGTCGCCTTGGTTATGCGGACCCCCTCTGACGCCGGGGCGGCATCTTCCATTTCTACCCCCCCCCCTCTGCCTCTGGAGGGGGCATCACTCTGTGTGGCTTGGAAAGATCCCTGAGTCTTAAGGAACCACATTTTTCTGCCTTGTTGCCCTTTGGGGTATGGTCGAGTTGGAGCGGAAAAACGGACCCCGACAGCAGACAGGGTCTTTCCCTCTTGCTCACACCGAGTCAGAGTCTCCTTCACCTTGGGCCCGAAGAGTGTGGCACTATCAAAGGGGGCAATGGCAAAGGAAGACTTGAAGGCTTCCACAAAGGAGCACAGCTGCATCAAGTATTGTCTTCGTAGAGCAATCGCTGAAGCTGCAGCTCTACTCGATCCTTCGGCCACATACGAGATGAGCCTCATGGATGAGTTTACTATGGAGGTAAGGGTGTTAAGTTGTGCTGCTACCTTATCTGAAACCGCAGCATCTGTGTTACCCTGGAGGGTATCCGTCAGCTCCTTGATGAGATCCCTCTGCAGACGTTTGAAATGTGTCAAATAGTTTATCGAACGCATGGAAAATGTCACTGAACTAAAAATGCGCTTCCCATATCTGTCCATAGTCTTAGAATCCTTATTAGGAGGATGAACAGATGAGGAAGAATCAGACATCTCCTTTTTCATGGCTGCCGTCACCACCATAGCGTCGACCGGAACTCCCTTGGTGAGATAAGTCTTGTCCTGGGGGGCGGTGATAAATTTGTTTGGTTTTCGAGGAACTGGTTCCACTGTGTCCGGTGTCTCCCACGCCCTTCGAGCAATCAATTCCATTAATTCATCAAAGGGCGGAGTCACCCAGGAGGTAGAAGGTTGAGCCCCAAAAGCCTTCAGCAGCACCGACTCATCCTCAGTGGGGGCTAGGGACTGCCAATCACCCCTCTGTTTTAAGATCTCCAGGATGTCCACAAATGACACATCCTCAGAGGGGGATTTTGGGGACCCCTCTGCCTCATCCAAGTTGGTGTCAGACGTTACAGATTCCTGCATGGAATCTATGTGCCTCCTCTTGCACAATCTTTTCCTCGGGACCTCATCAGAGGGGGCTTCCGGTGAGGTCTCCAAGGAACAGGGGGAACCCTCTGGGGGTGGCTGAGGCAATGGGGCTCTAGGCTTTGGATGGGTCATGGGGGCAGAAACAGAAAGCGGCCCTTTAGGGGAAGGAGAAGACGCCTCTGATGAAGTGGTTGTCTGTGCAGACAATACCTTCCTCATAAGGTCAAAAGCCCCTGAACCCCGGGCCGAGGACTCACCCGGTTCCGAAGAACACGGGAGCGTCCCAGACATGGGGGCCGTGGGCCCCGACCCCGAGGACGGAGCCGAGCCAATCTGCGCTGAGGCCCCGAGAGGGAGAGTCGGCACTGAAAGGTCGGTACGACTCTTGGTCCCGGAACCGAGGAGAGACCGTCGGCTCCGCGACTCACCTACAGGTTCTGAAGGAGTTGAAGTCAATGGTGTCGATCGTGCAATGGACGGTTTCGGCACCGAGGGCTCCACTATCATCAGCTCATCCTCTCCCGGCTCCGAAAACTGGATGGGTCTCGAAGGAGGACCTATTGGAGACATGGGGAGGCCTTCTAGTTTCGACACCAATTGGGAGGAAACTGCAATCTACTTGGAAAGGGCCGTGTTTTCCATGAGGTTCTGCATGACACAATCCACATCTGTCTCAGATAACGGTCTGGAAGAATGGGTCGAAGGAGCCGAAGATGGCACCGACCGAAGAATGGATGGTGGCAGCAGCTCCGACACCGCTTCCAAGATCTGGGGCTCAGTGAAAGATAAACGTTCGACGCTCGGCCCCGAGGTCTGCGGAACCGGCAAACGAACCTTCGAAGATGAACTCAGAGCCGATGACATGGGCTCCGACATCTTCGACCCCTTTGAGGACTTAGAAGCCTTGTCCAATTTGTCTAAAGCCTCCTGAAAGGCAGGCTTAAGCAACCCTCTATCTATAAGCTTCCTGCGTCTATCTGTCATGACCCTCCCGTTGAAGGAGTGACATATAGAGCAATCCTCTTGCAGGTGGAGAGGGCCAAGACAGTAAACGCAGGATGCGTGGTTGTCAGTGATAGACATTTTCTGCCCACACTGACATCTTTTAAAGCCGGATTTGGCTTTCTCCGACATGACTGGTAGAAGTAAAAGACACTCTACTAGGTTTAATCTGACAAAAAAAAAAAACGAACTAACTTCTATATATGTATATCTATATATAAAGTGAATATCTATATAAAGTGTAGAAAGAACACTCAAGAAAGCACACCAAGAGAAAAAAGGGTAGGCCACAAAAAGAGCATTAAGAATAATATTGTACAAAAAAAGAAAGTAGCTTAACTGAAATATAGCAAAAAATTAGCAAATTCTCCTCTGGTCCGAGCTCTCCTCGATCCGATCTGTTGCAGCGGCAAACTAGATCTGAGTAATGGCAGGGAGAATTGTGGGATATAGTCTGGTCTTGAGCTTCTCTGAGATGCAGAGCTTTGTGATGCGGCCGACTCGGAGCCGAGGATCGGCTCCGAACCCGTGTGTAAGAACAAATGGCGAGATTGAACACTCTCACATTTGGAAATGACTGGCTCCCAGCCAGAAGCGTAAGTGATTCCTGGAGGCCTTGTTTATCTTGATGTGATAATAGGCATCCTTGAGATCGATGGAGCACATCCATACTCCTTTTTCCAACAAGGGAAAGATGGTTTGAAGAGTGACCATTCAGAACTTGGACTTCTTGACGAAACGGTTTAAACGGCTGAGATCCAGGATGGGCCTCAAGTCCCCTGTTCTTTTGGGCACCAAAAATAACCTTGAGTAAGTTCCTGATCTGGTCTGAGGGGACTGGTTGGATGACTCCTTTTTCCAGCAGCTTTGAGGCTTCTAACGCTGCTTGGTCCCTTTGACTGGGTGGAATGTCTGGGACTCTCTTGGGTGGCGGAGGGGGTGAGATAAAGGGAATGGTGTAACCTCCGGCAATAATTCGAAGCACCCAACGATCCTGAGTGATGTTTTCCCAGGCTTGCAGATGCTTCAAGAAATGACCCCTGACTGGCTCCGGAGAGGCACAGTTGGGCTGTCCTTCAGGGACGTTGGTAGGAGGAACCACGAAAGGACTCGTGGTCTTCTGAGTTGCAGGGGCCTCCCCCACCCCTAGGGCAACATCTTCCAGAGTAATCTCCCCCTCCTCTGCCTCTGGGGGGGGTCATCATGATGGTCAGGATAAGACTTCTGAGACTTCCTGAACCACATCTTTCCTCCCCTCTGCGCCTTGGGATAAGGTCTAGAGGGAAGCGAAAAACGGGCCCCAATGGCAGACAAAGTCTTACCCTCTTGCTCACATCTGGTGAGAGTGTCTTTCACTTTGGGTCCAAAGAGGGAGGACCCGTCAAAGGGAGCGTCCGTGAAGGAAGACTTGAAGGCCTCCACGAAGTGACACAGGCGCATCCAGGCTTGCCTCCTGAGGGCTATGCCTGAGCTAGCTGCCCTACCCGCCCCCTCGGCTGCATAGGATATGAGCCTCATGGACAAGTTAACAATAGAAGACAGGGTAGACAGCTGGGCGTTGACAGTCTGGTTCACAGCCTCAGGCAAGTTACTCGACAGAGTATCTTCCAACTCCTTGAGGAGATCTCTTTGGAGCCTCGTAAAATGACACAGATAATTCAGTGACCGCAAAGTAAAGGTTGCTGAGGACAGGGTACGCTTTCCATACCGATCCATACTCCTAGACTCCTTGTTAGGTGGATGAACGAAAGCAGAAGGCTCTGCAACATCTTGCTGAGTGGCAGACGCCACCACCATGGCATCTACAGGAACTCCTTTTGTCAAAAATTCTTTCCCAGGAGGCGCAGACAAAAACTTGTTGGGGCAGCTGGGAACCGGTTCCACGGAGTCAGGGTGTTCCCACACCCTTCGACAAATAAGGTCCAACAGTTCATCAAGGGGGGAGACACCCAGGAGGTGGAAGGTCGGGCTCTGAAGGCCTTGAGGAAGACCGACTCCTCCTCAGCAGGGGTTTTGGAGGGCCAGTCGCCTCTCTGTCTCAAAATCTCCAGGATGTCGGAGAATGAGACATCATCGGAGGACGACTTTGGGAACCCCTCTGCATCATCGAGGTCGGTGTCTGAGGTGACAGACTCAACTGGGGAGTCTATGTGCTTCCTCTTACACAGCTTCTTTCTGGGAGGCTCTTCAGGCAAGGACTCTGAAAGGCCCTCAGAAAGCAGGGGACCACGCATGGGCGTATCCTCAGGCCTTCGAGCCCCGCTGCCTGCAGATAGGGGTGCATCAGAGGCTCTAGTCGCAGTGTCTGGGAAAGGAGTGGTTGACTCGATTGATGTCACCGAAGACATGGCCAGTGCGCTCCTCATGGCCTCGAAGGTGGGTCCACCTGAATCCGAGGAGCGACCCGTCTCTGAGACCACGATCGGAACAGGGGTTCCCCCAGCAGAAGCACAAAGAGGGAGATTCTGAGCTGAAGTCTGGAGCCCCGATGTATCCCCCCCGGGTCCGACCGATGAAACCTGAGTGCCAAAACCATCAGATGGGACCAAAAGGGTTGGAGCCGAGGTCGGAGCCGAAAAACTCAAAGGGGGTTTCGGAGCCAACCCAAGGACCTCACTCAACTCAGACCACTCTGGCTCCGACGACACAGAGGTGGTCGGAGGAGGAATTATCAGAACCGACACAAGGACAGGCTCCAGAGCCGACTGGGCTGGAGCCGATAATAATTTCGTTAACACTGGTGACTGGAGGAGCCTCTGCACCACCCTATCCAAATCCGAATCAGACAACCTGAAGGACTTGGAGGACACAGAAGGGGGTCGAGAAGTCTTCTCTAAAGGATCCAATGCGAAGCTAGGAGAATGGCTCCAAATCGGTTCCAAGACAACTGGAGCCGAGGTTGGCTCCAACACAACAGAAACCTCCTTTGGCTCCGTAGGCAGTGGAACCGAGGAAGCCGTCTTCGGTACTGACAGCATCTCCTGCGGCTCCGAGACCAATGGAGCCGAGGAAGGTGAAGCAGTCTTCGATCTTTTCTCCGATAGCTCCAACAAACTGGACGGAGCCGGAGATCTCTTTTTTGTTTAAGATTTCCCGCTAGGGGGAGAAGACACCAAAGCTTCTTCCAAGGCAGGTTTTAACAGGCCCTTGAGAATCAACTTATTTTTTCTCTCTTGCAAGACCCTGGAACTAAATGAATGACACACACTGCAGGACTCTTGCAAGTGTATAGCGCCCAAACAGTATACACAGATGGCAAGGCCATCAGTTAAAGACATCTTATACGAACATTTAGCGCACTTTTTGAACCCAGAAGGCCTATGTTCCTTCTGATCTTTGCCTGACATTTGTAAAGCGACAGAAAAAACGACACCAACACGAAGGGAGGAGAAGGAACTCTAACTCAAACGCCCCTAAAAGAATCAAGGAGACACAACGAACAGGGCTAAGGCCCTCTAACTTAAACGGGCCTAGCCCACCAAACACAAGTATACCACAACTACAATTATCAAAAAGGTCACAAAAAACACCCAGACACAAAACGTAGCTATTAAAATAGCTTTTGGTTTGAAAATATTCCACAGAAAACTAAGTAAATAGTTCAATAAAATACTTAGCCACAGCCAAGCTCGAGACCACGTCTTCACTCAACAAGCGGCAAATGAGATCTGGGGGTTTGGGTGTGGTGCATCCTGGGATACAGGCTTAGCCCAGCCAATTAGAGACTTCGTCCAAGTTATAGTGGCCGAGTCGGAGCCGATTTTTGGCTCCAAGCCCGTCAGTAATGAATGTAGGCGAGATAGGACCACATTACATTTATAGTTATGTACTTACCATAACTTGGCATCTGTGTTATATTTAGTCACCGTTCATCACGTTAGGGTCTTGGATCCGATATCGAATCTGAGCAGGCAGACACAGACAAACAGCTTAGCTCAAGCTCCTCCCCTCCCATCATGCTCTGCTGCCCTCTAATCCCTCAGATCGAGTTTGCATAAGGAAAGCAGACAGACCAAAACACTAACAGCAGAATAGAACCACCATAATCCAACTAATCTCCCAGGAAGGGGGCTGGTGGGTGAGACCGTGATGAATGGTGACTACAGATAACACAGATGCCAATTTAATGGTAAGTAGATAGTTATAAATCTGATGTTATCTAGTCACCATTCCTCACGTTAGGGTCAGAGTCTCCAGCTACCTAAATCAGGCCTCAAGAAAGGACATGCCGAAGAACCATGGAGCCAAAGGAAGCCCTTCCTCTAGAGACAAAATCCAATTTATAGCGGGAAATGAATGTGTGAGGAGAAGACCACGTTGCTGCTGCACAAATGTCATCTAAATACTGACTATCTGCAAACGCAGTTGAGGTAGACACCACTCTGGTGGAATGAGGCCTTACTGGTGCAGATAAAGGAACACATTCTGAAGAGTAAATGAAAGAAATACATTGTGAAATCCAGCAGAAGACAGTGACTTTCGAAATTCCTCTGCCCTTTCTATTCATAGAAAAGGCTACAAACAACTGGTCTGAACATGTAAACTCCTTAGTTTTATGTAGATAAAAACAAAGTCGACGAATGTCTAAGGTGTGCAGGATGTAGTCTCCGTTATTGGTATAGTTGGGAAAAAATACTGGAAGATGAATACATTGATTAAGATTAATTGTTGAGGCCACTTTAGGCATAAAGGATGGATCTGGTTTCAGAGAAACTCTGTCCTTATGGAAAACTAAATAGGGTGGCTTAATTGTAAGAGGTTGCAGCTCCGAAACTCTCCTCACCGAAGTTACTGCCACCAAAAAGGCAGTCTTCCAAGAAAGAAATTTGATATCACAAGATGCCGCCAGTTCGAAGGGTGGATTTGTCAATGCCTGCAGCACCAAAGTCAAATCTCATGGAGGAGATGGATGCTTCACAGGAGGTCGTAAGAGAAAAACACCTTTTAAAAAGGCCGTGCAGAGATGGGAAGAAAAGGCAGAATCTTCACTAAGATGAAACTATGAAATTGCTGCCAATTGAACCTTGATCGTGGAGAAAAATCTCAGGAATGGAAGCTGAAATGGGGTCCAGATTCTTATTCTTTGCCCAAATCAAAAACTTCTTCCATTTACTGGTATACACCTTCCTAGTGGAAGACCTCTGGGAAGCAAGGATAAAAACAATTTATGTACTCACCATAATGTTCCATGTTTGTTGTCCTTGATCTCGCGTTCCTTCTTGCTATTTGGGTTCAGAGCGGACCCTCGGCTCCGACTCAGCCGTATACTATAGCGCAAGAGCTTTTACTGGCTCGAGGCTAGCCCCTATCCCAGCATGCCTAGCATTAGTTACCCAAATCTTGTTTGTGATAACCCAATACTAGACCATACAATCAGAAAAGAGGTATACTCTATTTTTCATATCAGAGGACACCTACATATAAAGGTGTAACCCCTCCGTAAGAGTAAGAAGGGGAGACTAAGACTAACCAAAAGGTACGGTAAACCCAGCCAGTATAACCAATAAAAACAATGGATTCCTCTCGATCCTTCAGGAAGAGGGAAGGAAGGTGGGACGCAAGAAGGAAGGTGAGATCAAGGACAACAAACATGGAACGTTGTAGTGTTGTCCATATCTCACCTTCATTCTTGCTGTTTGGGACAGCATCCCCAGCACCTGATTCTTGGGTGGCTCACTGGAAAAAAATCATCAGGACAGTGGAACCAAAGCATGCCCTGTTCCGGGAGACCACATCTACTTTGTAATGAGTGATAAAGGTATGGGGATTAGCTCATGTAGCTGCCGCACAGATCGAATCCAAAGGCAATCTGACTTTAAAAGCAATAGAGGTAGCCAAGGCCCTTGTTGAGTGTCCTTTAATTTTTCCTGGAAGTTCTTGTTTACGCAAATCGTAGACATGTTTTATAGTGTCTGAAAGCCACTTAGATAAAGTCACCTTTGACACTGCACAACCTTTTGTATTGTCCGCAAAGGATATGAACAATTGGTCAGATTTTCTAAAGTCCTTGGTCCTGTGTAAACAGAAATGTAACTGTCTATGAATGTCCAATTGGTGAAGCTTATACTCTGCCTTGTTGCCATGATTGGGGAAAAAAACGGGAAGCTCTATGGATTGATTCAAATTATAGTAAGAACATACCTTGTGTAAAAAAGAGAGGTTGGTTCTGAGAGAAACACGATCTTTATGGAAAATCAAGTACGGGGGTCGAATAGATAAGGCCTGTAATTCTGAAACCCTTCTTGATGAGGTAATTTCAACCAAGAAAAGGGTCTTCCAAGTCAAAAATTTGAGCAGACAAAAAGCAGATAATTCAAAGGGGGGAAGAATCAGAGTGTCTAACACTAAATTTAGATCCCGGGGGGGAGAGGATCTCTTATTGGAGGTCTTAAGAGGGTAGTACCTCTTAGGAATGCTTTACATAGCCTATGAAATATGATATTGGACCTGATTTCTCCCATATGGAAATTAGAAATGGCAGCTAACTGAATCCGGATAGTAGCTGCAGCTGCTCCTTGCTCAAAAGTTTCAGCAAGAAATTCGTGAATCTTTGAAATGGGTGCAATAAAGGGATCAAACTGATTTTTGCCTGCCCAACAAGAGAACCTCTTCCATTTACTAGCATAAAGTTTCCATAGTAATGAACTTATTGGAGGAAATCAAAATGTGTTGAACTGCTGGAGAAACATCAGGAAGCCTGGCTAAGACCAGAAATGGAGAAACCAAGCTGTGAGCTTGAGAATTTGAATGGAAGGATGGAGAGCCCCCGACTGATGCATCAAAAGATCTGGCACTGGGTCCAGGAGCCAAGGCTCCCCCTGCAGGTGAGGCCAAAGGAATGGGAACCATATCTGACAAAGCCAGTAAGGGGCAATGAGGATTAACTTGCAACCCAATGACTGTGCTTTCTGAAGAAACTTGGGGATCAGGGGAAAAGGTGGAAAGGTGTAAAGCAGTCCCGGGGGCCAATCGTATACAAGTGCGTCCCTGGGTGACTGTCCCGGTGGTGGGACTACGGCAAAGTAGCTGCTGCATTTTTTGTTGAGGGGGGTGACAAACAGATAGCAGTCTGCAACTTCCTGCTTCAGGGATCACTCATGGGGCATCAGGATAGCCCATTTGAGCTTGTCCGCTATCACACTGGGATGTGCATTGCAGCCAGAAAGCATTGGGAAGACATTGCCCATCATCAAACTCATAGAGCCTCTCGACACAAGGGGTAAGACTTGGTTCCACCCTGTTTGTTGATGTACCATACTACCGACATATTGTCCGTCTGACTTGCTATAGTCCCTTTAGGTAGAGAGTCCTGAAGTGCTTGCAATGCCAGAAGCACCACTCTCATCTCCAGGACATTGATGTGCAAGTGGTGCTCGTGTTCCTGCCAAGTCCCTTGAACAGTCTGTCCCAGATAATGCCCCCCCCCCACCCTATCTGGGAAGCGTCCATGGTCACTGTGGCTAGAGGTTGGGGGGTTAGAAATGGTCTGTCTATAGTTACCATAAGGGAGTGAAGCCACCATTCCTTTTTGCAGGATTCCGTGATCAGAATCTGATGCAACATGGGTAAATCCTGGAATGGCCATTGTGCAAAGAAGAGCCACTGCAGAATTTCCATGTGGAAGCGAGCCCAAGGGAGCAGAGTGATTGCTGCTGCCATAGAAGCCAGGACCTTGAGGACAAATCTTGCCTGAATTCTCTTTTTTTGTCAACAGCATTGCAACCTGGCGATGAATCGTTAATACTCTTTCTTGATGCAGCTTTGCTATCATGGCCCTTGTGTCTAAATCTGCCCCTATAAAGGTAATACACTGACAAGGCAACAAGGCAGACTTTTCATAATTTATGGTGATCCCTAGTTGAGAACAAGAAAGAATTGTGGATTCCCTTGCCTTGATTAGCTGAAGCTCGGTGGTGGCAGTAAGGAGCCAGTCATCTAGATATGGACACACCCGGAATCCTTGATGCCTCAGGAGAGCCGTAACTACTGCCATGCATTTGGTGAACACCCTGGGGGCTGTGGTGAGACCAAAGGGCAGCGCTCTGAACTGATAGTGACTGGCTCCCAACCAGAAGTGTAGATATCACCTTGACCATCTGCCATTTTTATGTGGTAGTACACATCCTGGAGATCGACAGAGCACATCCAATTGTCCTGTCCCCGAAAGGGAAGAATGGACTGCAGTGTTACCATCCAGAACTTTGTTTTCTTGACTGATCTGTTCAACCTGCTGAGATCCAATATGGGTCTCCAGTCCACTGTTTTCTTTGGAACTAAAAAGAACCTTGAGTAAGTTCCGGATCCGATTTGGTCTGCTGGGACTTCCTGGATGACTCTTTTTCTTAGCAACCTTTGAACCTCTAGGTTTGCTTGATCCCAAAGATTGGGTGGAACATCTGGGATGGAGTGTTGTCTTTTTGACAGGGGAAGTTGGGAGAAGGGGATGTTGTAACCTCCGGATATTATCGATAGTACCCATGTATCTTCTGTGATTGTCTGCCAGGCTTTTGGGTACAAGGATAATCTTCCCCGACTGTCTCTGGAGTTGAACAGTCAGGCCTCCCTTCAGGAGCACTGGAAGGGCCTACCAGAGAAGGTATCTGTTGCTCTGATTCAGCGGACCCCCCCCCCCCCGCCGCGAGACTGGCATCTTCTGTTGTTATTTCCCCCTCTGCCCCTGGGGGAAAAATTTCCACATGTGTCAGGCGAAGCTCCCTGGGATTTCCGGAACAACATCTTTCCTCTCTTCTGGCCCTTAGGATAAGGCCTAGATGGAGCAGAAAAACATACTCCCATGGCAGAGAGAGTTTTGCCACTCTGCTCACACCTGGTAAGAGTCTCTTTTAACTGAGGCCCGAATAAGGATGAGCTGTCAAAGGGGTAGTCAGTAAAGGAAGACTTGAAGGGCTCCGCAAATTGACAAGGACGCATCCAGGAGTGTCTGTATAAGGCCACCCCTATGCCTGCTGCCCTGCTCACCCCATCGGCTGTCTAAGAAATTAGCCACATGGAGGAGTTGACCACTGAAGTCAAGGTTGCAAGCTGAGAAGCCACCTTGTCTGAGGCTCCCGCAGCTGTAGGATCCTGTAAGGTATCTTCTAGCTCTTTGAGGAGATCCCTTTGAAGCCTTGTAAAGTGGGACAAATAGTTCAGCACCCTGAGTGTAAAGGTCGCTGAAGAAAACATATGCTTCCCATACCTGTCCATCGTACAAAACTATTTATTCGGCAGATGGACAGATGAAGAAGTTCATAGGTTCATACTAGGCTATCTGCCCTGGGGCATTTATAAGCCTAGCCCAATTGTTTTTGGCTTATGCCACCCCTTGATTTGAGTATACTGTGCCCTTTTTAAAGTTTAGTTTACTGTGCCTCTGTCTAATAGTGACACAGAAGGGACAAACCTACGTCCCCCCATCCACTCATCAAGATTCTTCTTGAAGAGAGTCAGTGAGGTGCTCTGCCTAACATGAATTGGAATTCTATTCCAGAGCGAAGGGAGCCTCTGGGTTATGAATCTGTCCCTCCAGCAGTTCTATTTATTTCTGAGCTGAGGTTCAAGTCCCTCGAGCGCATGGCTCTAAGGGATTTAGATTTACTGAGGTGGAGCATGTCCATTAATTCTGGGTTGGACATAGCTTTATATGTCAGGCATAGATCGCCTCGAAGTAGGCGGTATGCAACTGAGTAGAACTGGAGTTTTTTTAACCGAGCAGCATATGGCATCTGTTTGAGTCCCTTGATCCTCCTGGTGAGGTACTTTTGGGGTCTTTCTAATTGCTGCAGGTGTCGGGTAAGGTACATCCCAAAAGGGGCATTGTATTCTATGATGGGCCTGATGAGGGATGAATAAAGGGGCACGATTACCTCTCTTGATCTAGATGTGAATCCTTTCATGATGAGGTGGGCTATGTAGAAGGTCTTTCTAACCACTTTGGCAATGTGGTTGTCAAAGGAGAGATTGCTATCAACTTGGGTCCCCAGATCCCTAATTACTTTCTCTGTACTTAATGGGTTACCACCTATGTGGTAATTTGTGGGCACATTGTTTTTGCGAAAGGGTATGACTATACACTTTTTGGCATTTAGCTTCAGACCATGGCTCTGGCACCAGTTATCTGTCTCTGCGAGACCTTTTTGAAGGATGTTTGTGTCAGCTGGAGAGTCGATTATGGCGCCCAGCTTGCAGTCATCTGCGAACTTGGTGAGCCATAGTCCTCCCACGTTGGCCTGTACCTCAGAAAAGTAAATACCGAACAAGAGAAGTCCCAGGACAGAACCTTGTGGGATGCCACTTGTGACTGGTTTCGAGTCTGACATGGCTCCAGTAACTCTGACTCTGTGGGTTCTGTCTTTGAGCCAGTTTGCGACCCATCTTGTGACATAGGGGTTTATATTTAGGCTGGATAGCTTATCTATGATGCCCGAGTGGGGTATTGTGTCAAATGCCTTTGCAAGGTCCAGATAGGCTGTGTGGACTACCTTCCCTTCATCTATGGCCTTGGTGACTGTTTCGAAGAAGTCAACCAGGTTCAAAAGGCAGGATCTGCCCTTGACGAAGCCAAATTGGGTAGGATCTAGTGTCTGTAGGTCCCCAATGTCTTTGTTTATGAGTTCCATGATGATCCTCTCCATAGCCTTGCAGACTAGGCTAGTCAGGCTTATGGGGCGATAGTTTCCAGGGTCCATAGAGGCGCCACCTTTGTGGAGTGGGACCACTGTTGCTGTACACCATTCTTTGGGCACATATCCTGTAGTGAGGCTGAGATTGTACAGCAGTTTTACTTGAGGGATTAGTTCTTCTTGGAGTTCATGTAGGACGCAACCCGGGATGCCATCTGGTCTCATGGAAGCAGTGTTTTTTGCTTTGGAGAGGGCGGCCTTTACCTGAGCATCTGAGATGTTTGGGAGGCTACACTCTGCCAGGATAGATACTTGCTCTTTTGGGGGGGGGGGAGTTTGCACTGAACCTGTCTGCCAGGATATTGGCGATGTCTGTGGGTTCAGTGTATTTTTTGTCGTTTAGAATCAACTCAGAACAAGTCTGGGAGTTGCATCCCAGGTTGCTAACATAACTGAAAAAAGCCTTATGATTGTCTTTAGTGTCCTGTGCAATTTTTCTCTCGAAGCTGGCCTTGGAGGATTTTATGAGGGATCGTAATTTTTTGCTAGTACTGATCAGAGATGCCTTCCCTTTTAGGGATTTTGCTCTATCATGTAGTAGCTTCCTCCTTCTGTTGTACAGTTTATTTATGGCTGGTGTCCACCAGCCTGGACGCCTGCCTTTGGATGATTGGGTCTTGATTTTGTTTGGGATAGCATGATCCATGCATTCCTGGAGATGTCTGTAGAATGCATTTATATAGGATTCTGCAGTTTGGGCCGTAGTTTCCACTGGCCCTGGGGCCTTGAAGGATTCCACTTCAGTTTTGAGAAGTGTGAAGTTCGCTTTTGAGAAGTTTTTCACTGTGGTTTTCTGGGCTGGGGGTGGGGTCGGGATGTGGATATCCAGTGAAATTAATTTATGGTCTGATACTTCTTGTATGGAGCATAGAGTCCCCATGTTGGTAATGATCAGGTCTAGTATGTTTTCCCCTCTTGTGGGAGTGGTGACTAGTTGTTCCATAGCATCTGAGTTTATAAATTCCAGGAACCTTTGGGCTAAGGTGCTGGGGCTTGAGTAATGCTCCCAGTCTATGTTTGGGTAGTTGAAGTCACCCAATATAATGGTGTTCGGAGAGATCTTCATGTTCTCCAATGTTTTCAGGAAAGCCGAGTGGGATTCCTGACTTTGAGAGGGTGGTCTGTATGATGCTATAAACTGAAAAGCAGTCTTGCCCACTGTCAGTTGCACATAGATGGTCTCTGATACTTTGTGCAATGCCACTAACCTGGAGGTGTGGATATCCTTGATAAATATGGAAATTCCCCCTCCTTTTGTGGTTCGGTCCGGGTTTTGGGGCCGAAAAGCATGATATGAGGTATAACCTGGTAGTGCTGGGGTGCTCTCTGGAGCCTTGAACCAGGTTTCTGCCACTGCAAAGATATCGATGTTCTCCATACTGAGGAGAGCTTCGAGTGCGTGCATCTTGAGGTTAATACTTCTGGCGTTTAGCAGCATTACCCTTAGTTTCTTGTTCCTTGTGCTGTCTATGGAGGTGGGTTTGAATTTTGAGCCTTGCCTAAAAAAGGCACTATGGGGGTGGCAAGAGCCTTTGCCAATATCTGAAAGCCCAGGGGTGACAGGTGCAAGCCGTCCCTAGCGAAGCAACGTGGCTTGTCGAGCATGTCATCCCAGGCTGACAGACACTGGATCCCCTTTGAATGACACCAAAATATTAGCCAATTGTTAAAATCGATCATTTTGTCTTTATACTGTGGCATCATTCTAGGTGAGGGTAAGATGCTGCTGATGGTCAGGGTCATACCGGCCTGGGCTACATGATCAGGGAGCTCCTCTATGTCTCTTTTCATGTAGTCGAGGGAGGTACGTCTCAGGTCATTCACTGCAGCATGTACAATGACTGAGTCATATTTGTATTTGCTTTGGAGTGACCTGAGTGCTTGCATTATGTGGCGGATCCTAGCGCCCGACAGGCAGCTCACTGTGACCTTCTCTTTATTCAGTCTGGTGAGCGAGACGTCAGTGTGTCTGACTATAGAGTCACCTATTACAAGAGTATCAGGTGTGTTATTCAGCCTTAAGGGCTGTGACTGCTTGGCACACTGACTTTGTGTGCTATGTGTTGTACGTGTTTTGTTTTGGGGTAGCGTTTACTTGGATGTCTGCTTTGGCGGTCTCTGTTGCTTAGGTAGATTTTTATTTAGAGCCTCCGAGCATGTTTTTGTGTTTTTATGTGTTTGGTTTGCTGTTGTGGTGGGACTATGTGATACTGGAATTGTGTTGTGTGAGGTTACCTTCTCTTGACTGGTTACACCAGTTTTGAGATGAGAGAGCTCAGCCTCCAGTTTGGCTATATGGCTGCATCTCTCACATATATTTGAACCTGTTTGGAAGAGGAGAGGGTTGTCCGTGTACATGAGACAGTTGTAACATTGCCTCAAAATTCCCATATTCACCAGCTGGACTGGAGAGGAAACCAATGACTGACCTTTGGACATGCTAGAGTAATATAGGGAAATGAATTAAAATGGACCAATAGGGGACAAGGTAATCGTAGAGAGTATAAGAGTAAGTAGTGCTTATGGTTTATTAGTGCTAACTTGTAAGATTACTTATTTGGACCAGTGAGGGGCCTTAGAATGAGAATATGGTATTTAATTTGAGAGATGGAGCAGTTCTAAGGGGAAAAAGTGAAGAGCAGACTTTGTGGAGCCAGGAATAGTTTAAACCCAATTAGGTGGCACTGCCCGATGTTGCGCTATGTGCAAAAACGCACAAAACTGCGCAAAAGAGGGTTTTAAGAGAGGGAGTTTCTGCTAATTCCTTCTTGGTGGCTGCTGCCATTACCATAGCATCAACGGGAACATCTTTGGATAAGAAGGCTCTGTCTTCAGGGACTGTAATGAATTTATTGGGCCTCCACGGAAATGGTTCCATCGTGTCTGGAGAGCTCCATGCCTTTTGACTCACTATGTGCAATAGTGGGTCGAAACCAGGAGATACCCAAGAGGTGGAGGGTCTGGAACCGAATGCATCCAGGTACACTGACTCATCTTCAGAAGGGGCAAGGGACTTCCAATCATGCCTCTGTCTAAGGATTTCTAAGATGTCTGAAAAAGAGACATCTTCAGAGGGAGATCGTGGGGACCCTTCTGAGTCATCCAAGTCTGTGTCTGATGTCAAGGACTCAGGGGAGTCCACATGCTTCCTCTTGCAAGTCCTCTTCTGAGGGACCTCCTCAGAGGGATGCTCAGGGGAGGTTTCAGAAGAGATGGGATCGCCCAATGGGGTGTCCTGAAGCACGAGTTCCCTACACTTGGGGCGGAGGGGAGGTTCAGAGGCAGACACTGACACCAAAGGCAAAGGAGCCAATGGAGCCAGGAGTGGAGCTATCTCAGCAGAGAGCACGCTCCTCATGACCTCAAAGGCATCGCGGTCCTGACCTGAAAGAATCTCTGGCTCCAAAGAAGCAAGAGACTTCCTCCAAACCGAGGGAGATGGCTCCCAGGCTGATGAAGGAGCCAAGCTAACCTGCACCAAAGCTCCAAGAGGGAGAGTAGGGTCAGACAAGGGTCCAATGCAGCTCCCCCCTGTCGGAGCTGATGAGGGAGCATCTGCTCCTAGATCCCTCAATAGAAGGAGCTATCGAGGAGATCGGAGTGGTAGTTGGAACTGAAAGACCAGAGGAGGTTACCGGAACCAACGGTTCCACCACTACGACTTCCATATCTCCGGCTCCAAGCTCAAAGGAGTCGGAGGAGGAATCGAGACAGGTGTTGGTTGAGCTGTGGCCACCATTTCCATCTGGGATGGGCCCGAAAGTATTTTAGCTAATGCTGATGTCTTAAGAAGCCTCTTCACCACCCTCTCCACATCATCATCTGAGAAGCTCCTGGATGATCGAGAGGAATGGGTTGAAGACTGGTGACTGCTTGCCACAGATTGTAATAAGGGAGACTGTTGAGCAGACTGCACCGGTTCCAAGGCAGGAAACCTGGATCATTTGTGAGACCTTACTGGCTCCAAAATCACCGACGGAGCCCTAGGTGAGAGTGACTTGTCGGAACTGACAGTCAGGTCCGACCTAGCTTGTAACTTGCCCTTCTCTTTAGATGGATCCGAAATCAGAGCCAAAGAGGATGAAGGCTTGGGTTTTTCCATTTTTTTTGCTGACTGAGTCCCTCCATAGCAGTATCAAAGGGGCCCTTCAGTAGCCCTCGTAAGAACAATTTGTTCTTTCTTTCCTGCAGGACTCATGAACTAAATGCATGGCAAACAGATCATGAATTCTGCAGGTGAACATGCCCTAAACAATACATGCAACTTGTGTGCTCGTCCGTAAGGGACATATTTTGACAGCACGAGTTGCACTTTTTGAAACCTGAAGGTTTTGATTCCTTGCCAGTATCTTTTGACATAATATCGAACAGCACTATATAAAGCCAGACAATGAAACAAAAACAGGCTACTAACAAGATAACTATGCCAATACAGACAAAAAAAATCCTCTTATTTTTTTTTTATACAGAAAGAAAGAGGAGAAGGGGGGAGAGCCTCTAAGTTAAACGGCGAACTCCCCACCTAAGGAGAGCCTATAACTTAAACAGCAACTCCCTAAAACTTAAAGGAAAGACAAAAAAAAGGAAGAAGAACCCCCTAAGTTAAATGGGTTTAGAACGGGGGAAAGGGCCAGAGAGAAAAAACGGTAAGTCCACACAAAAAAAAAGTCACTCGGATGGGATAGGGATAGGTAGAAATACAAAAGACAACTATAGTTAAGTTAGATAAGATAAACGAGAAATGTTTTTCAAAACATATTCTTCTTCTTCTTCTTTTGGCTTTTTCCCTGTTAGGGGTCACCACAGTGGATCACCTATCCGCTCATGATTGGCAGTGGAGTTTTTACGGTGTCAAGTTGCCAGCCCAGTGCCCAACCTTACACAAAAGGCACACACATGCACACACTCATGCCTAGGGCCAGTTTGTAGTTTCCAATCCACCTACAGCATCTCTCTGGGATGTGGGAGGAAACCGGAGCATCCGGAGGAAACCCACGCGACCACAGGGCGGGCATGCAGACTCCGCACAGAAGGCAACCCAGCCGAGAATCGAACCGGAGAGCATCTTGGTGTGAGGTAGCAACGCTACCCGCTGCACCATGGTGGCTGCCCTTTTTTCAAAAAAATATAATAATTGAAAAAACACTTAGCCTGAGCCAGTATTGCAATCTTCACACTGCAAACGGCAAATGAGATCTGCCGCATGGCATGCTGGGATAGGGGCTAGCCTCAAGCCAGTAAAAGCTCTCGAGCTATAGTATACGGCCGAGTCAGAGCCGAGGGTCATCTCCCAACCCAAACAGCAAGAATGAAGGCAAGATATGAACAACATAACATTATCCTTTACGGGTGAGGCTAGCCTGGACATAGCCAAAATCACTGGAAGTGGACATACCACACTGTCAGACACAGAGTCTGGAGGTTCAGGAGTGGATGCAGAGACGGATGAGACAAAAGATCCGGAATTGGATCGAGCACCCAGGGTGGATGCCTCAACTGAGACTGTAGAAGGGGGAACCACACCTGCCCAGGTCAGAAGGGGGTAATGAGGATCAATTGACTCTTGAGGTGTCTGGCTTTCTTAAGTACTCTGGGAATTAAAGGCAAAGGAGGAAAGGCATACAGGAGACCCAGAGGCCAATCGTGGGAGAGCGTGTCTCTGGGGGATTCCCCCTCTGGGGGGATCAATGCAAAGAAGTTGCTGCACTTGTGGTTGAGGGGAGATGCAAACAGATTGCAGCTTGGAAATCCCCACTGATGGAAGATTTGTTGAGCCACCACTGGATTCAGGCACCACTCATGAGGGGTCAAGATAGCCCTGCTCAATTTGTCCAACACATTGGATGCTCCAGGAATGTGCGTTGCAATGAGAAAGCGCCCCGTGGACATCGCCCATTCCCAGACCCTCATGGCCTCATGACAAAGCAGATAAGAACATGTGCCCCCCTTGCTTGTTTATATACCAAATAACTGCCATGTTGTCCAATAGAACTGAAATCATTCCCCAAGGGAGGCAGTCCTGAAAAGCTTGCAACGACAGAAGGACTGCCCTCATCTCCAGAATGTTGATGTGAAATTTGGTCTCTGATGGCGACCACATCTCTTGGACTGTCTGTCCCTGGAAATGCCCCCCCCCCCCACCCTAGTAGGGAAGCATCTGAGGTGACTGTTGCCGTGGGAATCGGAGGAGAGAATGACCTGCCTGCTAGGAGGTCCGATGAGCGAATCCACCATGAAAGATGCTTTCGACAAACTGGGGTAAGATTAACGGCAAATGACAGGGGATGCAGCAATGCTGACCATTGAACTGCAAATGTCCACTGAAGAACTTTCATGTAGTATTAAGCCATCGGTACTAAGTAAATGGCAGCCGCCATGGAACCTAGAGCCCTGAAAATGTGTGAAGCTGGAGGACATGTTTTTGCTCCAGCAGAACCTGAACCTAGGCACGAATAAGAGACACCCATCGAAGTCTGTCTGAGTGGTGGTACCCAAAAGAGTGCCTATGAACTTCAGATGTTGGGTTGGAATCAAAGAGGATTTGGCCATGTTCACTGTAATTCCCAACTGATGGAACAGGGAGAGTAAGGTATGAACGTTGTCCAATAATTGATGCTTTGTAGGGACCGTCAGGAGCCAATCATCCAAATAGAGAAAAACCTGGATTCCCTGCAGCCGGTGATGAGCTGCCATGATTGCCATGCATTTGGTGAACACCTGGGGGGGGGGGGTGAGATGAGGCCAAGGACAGGGCCCTGAACTGAAAATGATCGGCTCCCAAGCAAAAGCAGAGAAACCTCCTGGACTGTTGAGCCATCTTTATATGGTAGTACACGTCCTGGTGGTCCACTGACCACATCCAGTCATTGCTGTGCAAAAGGGGCACAATCGACTGCACAGTGACCATCCACTACTATGACTTCTGTATGAACAGGTTCATGTGACTGAGGTCCAGAATAGGACGTAGGTCCACTGTTTTCTTTGGAACTAAAAAGAAGCGGGAATAAGTTCTGGATCCTCTCTGCCCTGCGACCTCCTGGATGGCTGTTTTCAGAAGAAGGTTCGCAACCTCCTGTCGGGCCAACTCTTCCTGACTGGATGGCATGTCCAGAAGGGTTCTGGATTTCGGGGGAACTTCCAAAAAGGGAATGCAATAGCATCTGGATATAATTGCTAGCACCCACTGATTGTTTGTAACACTTGCCCAAGCTAGGGGGTGCAAAGATAACCAACCCCCAACTGCCTTCAGGGAAGGACAGTCGAGCAACGTCTCAGGGAATGGTGAAAAGGTTTCTCAGAAAAGAGCTCCCTGGAAACTTGATTTTGCAGGCCTCCTCTGCCCCTAGGGTGATGTCTACCATTAAAACCTCTTCCCTGTCCCCTGGAAGAGGAATCATCCTGAACATCTTGAAAGAAAGACTGCTCCTTCCAAAACCACATTTTCCTATTCCCCTTCTGGGTTTTAGAAAAGGACCTCTGAGGGGCAGAAAATCTGATCCCAACAGCCGACAAGGTCTTCCCTTCCTGTTCACTGCGGGCCAATGTCTCTATCACAGTGGGACCAAAGAGAGTGGAACCATCAAAGGGGGAGTTGATAAACATCTTGAAGGCCTCTGCAAACCCACTCAGGCACAGCTAGGCATGACACCTAATGGCGTGAGGACCCTTCTGTAGCATTGGAAATTAGACTCCTGGAAGAATTTGCAACTGAATGAAGGGTTGACAGCTTAGGAGAAACCACCTTGAATTCCTCCTCAGACATGGACCCAGAGAGGGAGGTTGACAGTTCCTTCATCAAATCCCTCTGGAGATGGGAAAAATGTGCAAGATAATTTAATGCTCACAGGATAAAGGAATCTGAAGTGAACACCCACTTTCCAAAACTGTCCAGAGCTCTTGATTCATGACTGGGAGGGTGGACAGAAGAATTCTGCTCTGCCAATTCCTTTTTGGTTGCAGTGGCCACCACAATAGCATCAACTGGCATGGCTTTGAACCAGAAGGTTTTATCCACTGGGGGACTGAGAAATTTGTCCACTTTCTTTGGCACTGGATCCATGGTATCTGGCTCCTTCCAAGCTCTGTTGGCCATGAGATTAATAAGAGGATCAGCAGGGTGGGGGGGACACCCAAGAGGTAGATGGGCCCGTACTGAAAGCCTCCAAAAATACAGTTTCCTCAGAGAATGGGACTGGGCAGACCAACCGCCTTTGGCCTTGAGGATCTCAAGTATGTCTCCAAAGGAGACGTCCTCTGGTGGAGATCTCAGGGACCCGTCTCCTTCATCAGCATCTGTATCTTTGGTTAAGGACTCCATGGGGGAGTCTAGATTTCTCCTCTTATATGTCCTCTTCTTGGGAACTTCATCCACCGGAGGCTGTGGGGAAGACTCAGAAGAGGAGTGGACCCCTGAGGAGGAAGCACCCCTGGAGGTTAGACCAGATGGGGGATGACCCGGCCCACTCAAATACTGAGGCTGGGTAGGATGACCATCTATGGGGGAGGCAGCTCTGATTGCAGAGAAGGATCTTTTCACCACCCGGAAAGCGGAAGGACTGGAGGAGGTCTCATCCCCCTCTCCTGCCGATAACACCCTAGCAGAAGAGAAGGTAGGCCCCGGGCCCACGTTCTGCTGGACAGCACCAGGCGAGAGCTGTCGAAGGCCAAAGTGCCCAGGGGACTAGACCGGTCCAAAATCCCCGGACCGAAATCCAACCCCATGGACCCTGGGTCAACAGCTCTGACCGGAGAGATGGTCTGTCCTGGGGGGGGGTAGGAACAGCACCAACCACCGATCCTGCTGGGGTAGGGCCCAAACAGGACCCTGATACTCCCCTGGCCTCTGCCCCGCACATCAGTCTCTGAGAATCCAAGCCAATAGTCGGATGAGGAGCAGTTAAATAGGAAGTGGGAGATTGGATTCCTGACCTTTTGGGTCAGGGAAGCCAGAAGCCCCAACTCCATCTGAGCTTTCAGAAAGACCTGCATCATCCTGTCCATATCCATAGGAAAGGCAGTCCTGGATGATCGGGTGAATATGGAGGACCTGGTGATAGAGCCCTGCCTGGAACCTGAGGGTTTTCTCTTGTGCTCCCTAGAGTGAGACCTACTAAGAGAAGAAAAGGACTGCACTGAAATCTAGGGATCCAATGGAAGGTCCTCCACTACAATCGGCTCTGGCAATCCTCTCGGATCTGACCTACTCGGAGCCGACATCAATGAAGGATCCAAAATAATAGCCCTTGAATCTTTCGGATCCGAGAGGGTCGGATCCATGGGCACAGCTCCTATGCTCTGATCTGAAAGTCTCGAATCTGGAGCCCTGGATCCGGGACAGGGAGCCAAAGGTGTCGAATACGAAGGCTTCACAAACAACTAGCAATCTCTCTGGTATTGTCTAGATACTGATTTTTTTTTGTGGAAATGGAGATTGACAGTAAATTTCCCTGTACCCCACTATGGCATATCACACTATGCCCCTTGATAACATGCAGGGATCTTAGTTATGAAAACATGAATACAAATATGAAAGTATGAATAATAAGTGACCGTGATTAATTTCTCTACTGTAGCATATCCTAGATTAACAGTCTTAGTGACATTTTGTTAATAACTCCTTCCACTTTTTAATACTACCTATTATTGTAAGCTGGTTAAAGAAGCCAGACCCAGAAAAGGTCTGGATGCCATAAGGAGCTATGGGAGTAAACTGGAAATATACAAAAAGGTGTTTTAGGCTTGAATGAGTTAACTAATGATATGTAACAGTAACTCTTGATGATCTTCAAAGAAGGATCAAAATTTATTACCCTGATGTTCTTGCATGGGAGACTGCCAAATCCATGGAAGCTAGTAGTGTGCTTCTGGATTTTCAGACAGTTCTCTGAAAAAGACACTTCTCAGGAATGGATCACAGAAGAGTAGTTTATCCTTGATCTCATGATGCAGTGACTTCTTTTATGAGTACAATCATAACAGGTCAAATAGAAAGCATATCCCCATTTCTCCACCACTGCACAGTGGGTGTGGGAGCATTATACCCCAGAAGAAATAACAAATACAGCTGGATGGCTTGGGTAGCAGTCAAGACTGCTTTGATGAACATGTTTTTGGTTAACTGACCATGTATGAGTCTTCTGCAGTAACTGTAGTTATTGTGGAGAGAATATAATCTCACAAAGACTTCATTGCACTTCATTGGTACTGAGTCATAAAAGGTAGGTGTCTGGTATTGCTGCTGATATAATCGCTTACAGGGGTACGGTTTGTAGTTAATTCTGGTATATTTTAGCTTTCCTTTTCTGCTCCGCAGTTCTGATGACAAAAATAGAGAGGAAACTGATAAGCATTACATTGTAACATAGTATTCAAATGGCAAAACAGCAACATCATTGGATCATGTATCACATGATTTACTAACTGATGCTTTCCAAGTCTATGATGCTATTTGAAACCGCTTTTGTTTCTCAGTTTGTGATTTTAGATTATAGCTATTATGATTTAATTGTAATAATAAAATATGACAAACATTTCTAATATTGGTAAAGGTTAGTAACTGTTCTCTTTAACTATAAATACTTCATCTGTGATTTTCATTGACATTTTGCTCATTAAAACTACTCACTTTATACAAATTAATTCTTTAAAATGCTTTCTCATGCACAATGTTTTCTAAACAGGTAATTCAATGAAGTAATTTCTAGAAAAATAAAGGCATGAATTACAGTTGGATGAATCATATCCTGACTTCCTCTTTAATTTCTAAACATTTCATAAACATTTCCATGCTTGGTATAACTGGGTATCCTTAATTTAATACTCTGCCAATTAATATTTTCGATTTCATTAAATTAAATAAAACATGCTTTTGTAGATTCCTAGTGCTAGCATACCATCCAGAGTTAGCCATTCGCTCTTTGCTTATCAGTTCAAAGACCACAGCAATATATCAGCTGAAATAGGGTTAGGTTAAGTGCTATATACTCCGTAAAGCTGGGACATTGCATACCATTCAGGAAGGTTTTTAAATTCAATGCTATTCAAGAGGCACTCCAAAGCACTAACTCATCTAGCTAAATTTCCAGGTATTGAACTACTGGAAACTTTAGTGCCATTCTAAGAAAACATACATTCACGTTCACAAATCAACACATAATATATACATACTAAATTATATGCGATGTTTTCAGCATATATTTACAGATAACGTTGTTTCCTGCTAGTGAAAGCTGGCCAGTCCAAACTCTTTGATTTTATACTTGCTCATTGTTATATTTCTGTGATGTAGGTACTGAGCATCACTGTTTGTGTGAAAACACCATGCACTGTATTGGGGAGTTTCTCTTCTCCCCACTGTTCCCAAACATGGCGTTAGTATATAAAAACAGTAGGGTCTCGATTATCCAAACATTGATTATCTGAAACGTCAATTATCTGAAAGCAGCCTTCCAAAGTGTTTGGGTAGTAAAAATCATAAAGTCTGAATATGTAAATGTTATAGGTATTCGCTTGTGCGTTTTGAGATTGTAGCCTGCTGTGTGTGAAAAATATTCCTTATTGCCCACTGGAATCACTGAATGGTTGAAAAGTGTATTCCCTGCATGCAGAAAAACAGGATTTTACAATTTCAATGTATGTTTGATTATCCGCACTACTCTAGGTCCCAATTAGTTCAGATAATTGACTGTCTACTGTAAATAAATGGTGATGGAGGCATAAGGAAGAAATGCTTTGTCTCAGTGATGTGGGAGGCTGTTGGGTAACTTGTGTCCTTAATCAGCTGTAATCAAGGAATTGGTTTACAAATAATCATGTCTCATTCATATGGAAATCCAGGATGTATGTATGTGTTGCGCAGGTATTTTATGCAATGTTTGTGTGTGTTTGCGTGTGTGTGTGTGTGTGTGTGTGTGTGTGTGTGTGTGTGTGTGTGTGTGTGTGTATGTGTATGTGTGTGTGTCATAGATCTTAACCTCTTGGCACAAACACATCTGGATAAAGCCAAAAATAATGGGGGGGGGGACAAAGTCCCAAAAATAGGGACAACGTTTAACTCATTACATCCGTGTGACACCTAGTGGACTAGAAATCACTGATGATTTTTTCAATTTGTTCATCAAAGGCTTCAAGTTTGTACCCAGTGGTAAAAGTAAACTATCCAAACTTTATTGGATCTCAAAATGTTTACTAGATGGTTAAACCTTTTAAACATTTTTGAGGGAAAATTCAAATTTCACGGATTCCATTCCCCCCAAGAAATTGAGTAATTTCAACCCCCTACTTCACCCTCAACTTAAAAAATTTGGAAAATACTATTGAACATGAGATACGTAAAAAACTTGACTCTTTCAAAATCTTTTCTAACCTTGATGTTAGGGACAGAAAGTTATTGGACTCCCTACGTTCTAACCTCAAGATTCGTGCCATGGAACCCGATAAGGGTGGGGGTGGGGGCAGTAATTATGGACAAAATCTTGTATGATAGTAAAATGCACACCCTTCTACATGATGAATTTAGATACAGTAAGGTTTCTATTAATGAAATCAACATTTCATATAAGAAGATTGACTTAGCATTAAAAGACCTGTTTGATCAAGGTGTCATTGATTGAGAAGTTATGTACTTACCATAACGTTCCATGTTAGTTGCCTTCTTCTCGCCTTCTTTCTTGCTGGATGGGTTCGGAGCCAAACCTTGGCTCCGACTCAGCCTATACTAAAGCTTGAGAGCTATTTTTACCGGCTCAAGGCTATCCTATGTCCAGTAATGCTAGGCGTGATATACCCAGATCTCGTTTGATAGCTAACACTATGGACATACATGTCCCCACCATGACAGAGAATATATATATATATATATATATATATATATATATATATATATATATATATATATATATATATATATATATATATATATATATATATATATATCTACCTCTATATATCTAAGTATACTACCTCTATATATCTAAGTATATAAAACTCTTATAAGAGTTACCAAGAAAGGGAAGAGAGGTAGCTAAGGAGATAACTCTCCTGATAACACATCTCAGAAGATACTGTCAGTCTTGCCAGGCTAGGGGGATGGAGGGTCGGACGCAAGAAAGAAGGCGAGAAGAAGACAACTAACATGGAACGTTATGGTAAGTACATAACTTCTCAATGTTAAGTTGCCAATCTCGCCTTCATTCTTGCTGGATGGGACAGGGTCCCTAGCACCTTAGTCCTGGGTGGCTCAATGGAACAAACTCTTGAGTACAGTGGAACCAAAATCAGCCCTACTTCTAGAGGTCATGTCCAGCTTGTAATGAGAAATGAAGGTATGAGGAGAGGCCCATGTGGCTGCTGCACAAATGGAATCCATTGGCAATCTTGCCTGAAATGCTACTGAAGAAGCTAATGCTCTGGTTGAATGAGCTCTGGGCTTAATAGGGAGCACTTTATGCCTCAATTGGTAAATCAACATGATAACAGAGGTCAACCACCTGGACAAGGTTACTTTGGAAACTGGCCGGCCTTGCTTCCCTCAACCACCTGGACAAGGTTACTTTGAAAACTGGCCGGCCTTGCTTCCCTTCTGCGTAAGACAGGAAGAGCTGTTCTGATTTCCTCGTCTGCTTGGTTCTATCCAGGTAGAAGCGTAATTGACGGTGAACATCTAGACAATGTAAATAGAAGTTATGTTCTTACCATAACGTTCCATGTTAGTTGTCTTCTTCTCGCCTTCTTCTTGCTGGATGGGTTCGGAGCCGACCTCGGCTCCGACTTGGCCACTCTAAAAGCTCGAGAGTTGGTTCCACTGGCTCGAGGCTCCCCTTATATCCCACAATGCTAGGCAATAGTTACCTCAGATCTCGTTTGTAAGCTAACCCCAGCTTATAATAGTAACAGAATAACTGTAAAACAAAATCCACCTCTAACAACAGGAAGAAAGAAGGGTGACCTACATCCTGAACCAGGAAATATGCATAATAGCATATGTCTAAGAAAGAGGTGGTAGAAAGAGAGGTCACAATCACAACTCCTCTAGGTCTGTCCAGGCCAGGGGGAAGGAGGGTGGGACGCAAGAAGAAGGCGAGAAGAAGACAACTAACATGGAACGTTATGGTAAGAACATAACTTCTATATGTTAAGTTGTCTATCTCGCCTTCATTCTTGCTGGATGGGACCGTCCCTAGCACCTTGTCCCGGGTGGCCTAACGGAACAGACTCCTGAGAACAGTGGAACCAAAATTAGCTCTATGCCTAGAAGCTAAATCCAACTTATAATGAGAAATAAAAGTGTGAGGAGTAGCCCAAGTAGCCGCTGCACAAATGGTGTCAATAGGCAGTCTGTCTTGGAAGGCTAAAGAAGTAGCCAAAGCTCTGGTGGAATGGGCTTTAGGTTTATTAGGCAATACCAGGGAAATCAAAGATGTTAGCCATCTGGATAATGATACCTTTGAAACTGAAAGTCCCTTTCTGCTTTCCGTGATAGGAGACAAACAGCTGATCAGATTTTCTGAATTGTTTTGTTCTATCCAAGTAGTACCTCAATTGACGATGAACATCCAGGTAGTGTAATTTTTGTTCAGACCTATTGGAATACTCTGGAAAAAAGACAGGGAGGTCAATGCTTTGGTTTAGATTTGATGTCGAGACCACCTTAGGCAAAAAGGACGGGTTAGTTCGTAAGGATACTCTGTCCTTATGAAACAAAAGATAAGGAGGACGACAACTGAGTGCTTGAAGTTCTGAAACTCTTCTAGCTGATGTAATAGCTACCAGAAAGAGAGTTTTCCATGATAACAATTTCAAGGAACAGGAAGCTGCAGGTTCGAAAGGGGAAAGAATCAAGGAAGCAAGAACTAAATTTAGGTCCCAAGGAGAAGGAGGATTTCTTATAGGAGGTCTGAGAAGAAAAACTCCTTTCAAAAAGGCTTTGCAAAGTTTGTGGGACATTAGGGCAGATTCAGAAATACCCACATGGAAGTTAGAAATAGCTGCCAATTGAACCTTAAGTGTAGAAGGAGATGAACCTGCATGGAAGAGTTCAGCTAGAAAATCAAGGACTAGTTGGATGGAAGCAGTGAAAGGATCTATGTCCTTTCCTTGTGCCCAATATGAGAATCGTTTCCACTTACTCAAATAAATCTTTCGAGTGGAAGATTTATGGGAAGCTATCAATATATCTCTAACAGAGTGAGATAATTGAGGAAGCCTGGCTACTGTTGGAACTGGAGGAACCAAGCAGTGAGGTTCAGAGAGGGGAGGAAGCGATGAAACTGACCCGACTGATGGATCAAAAGATCTGGAACTAGGTCCAGATTCCACGGTCGCTCCAAGAGAAAACGATGTAGAAAGGGGAACCACACTTGTCGAGGCCAGTAAGGAGCAATGAGGATCAAGGATGCCTTCTGAGCGATAGCTTTCTGAATTACTTGAGAGATCAGTGGGAAAGGAGGGAATGCATACAGAAGTCCCCGGGGCCAAACTTGGACTAGAGCGTCTCTGCTGGGTTGGCCTGGTAAAGGGAAAAGAGTGAAATATTCTCTGCACTTGCTGTTTTGGGGAGTAGCAAAAAGATCGCAGCAAGGCTGACCCCACTTGAGAAAAATTTCTCTCACTACAGAGTCTTTCAGAGACCACTCGTGAGGCATGAGAATAGCTCTGCTCAACTTGTCCGCAATGTGATTGGACTTCCGGGATGTGCGTTGCCATCAGAGAACGCTGAGAAGAACTCGCCCTTTGCCACAGTCTGAGTGCTTCTCGACACAGGGGGTATGATCTGGTTCCGCCTTGTTTGTTGATGTACCACACTACAGACATATTGTCTGTCTGGATTGCAATTGTTCCCAAGGGAAGAGAGTCTTGAAGGGCTTGCAACGCTAAAAGCACTGCTCTCATCTCCAGAACATTTATGTGCAAGTGGCATTCGTTTGGTTGCCATGTGCCCTGGACTGTCCTGCCCTGATAATGCCCCCCCCACCCGATCAGGGAGGCATCCGTTGTCAGTGTAGCAACCGGAGGAGGTGGAAGAAAGGGTCTTCCCGACAGGAGCTGGGGGGGAAGACATCCACCACATGAGATGCTTTTTGCACGCCTGCGTGATCACAATGGTGTGAGACATTGGAAGTTCCTGGTATAACCATTGAGTAAAAAGCATCCACTGAAGGATCCGCATGTGGTATCTGGCTAATGGAAGAAGAGGTATGGCCGCTGCCATGATTCCCAACACCTTTAGAACTAACCTGGCTTTGATTCTGTTGTTGTTGAGAAGGAGTGATACCAATTTGTGAATGTCTGATATCCTTTGGTGTGTTAGCCTTGCAGACATGTTTATAGTATCTAGATTTGCGCCTATGTAGGTAATAGTACGACAAGGCGACAAAACAGACTTTTCGCAATTTATTGAAATACCCAGTTTTTGACAAGCGAAAAGTATAATCTCTGGCCATCAGAAGGAGATGCTTGGTGGGAGCTGTGAGGAGCCAGTCGTCCAAATATGGAAACACCTGGAATCCTTGTCGTCTCAGGTGAGAAGCTACCACTGCCATGCATTTGGTAAACACCGGGGGCAGTGGTGAGACCAAAGGGCAGGGCCCTGAACTGAAAATGACTGGTTCCCAGCCTGAAGCGGAGAAATCTTCTGGAGCGTCTGTTCATTTTATGTGATAGTACGCATCGAAGGTCTATAGAGCACATCCAGTTTCCTTTGCCCAAAAGGGGAAGGATGGATTGCAGCGTGACCATCCGAAATCTTGTTTTCTTGACTGATTTGTTCAAGACACTGAGATCCAATATCGGTCTCCAGTCCCTGTTTTCTTTGGAACTAAAAAGAACCTTGAGTAGATTCGGATCCTTGTTGGTCTGCTGGCACTGGCTGAATTGCTCTTTTTGCAAGCAGTTTTGAAATTTCCAAAGCTGCTAGATCCCTTTGAGCGGGTGGAACATCTGGAAGGGATTTTTTTGACTGATTTGGAAAGCGAAGAAAAGGGATAGAATAGCCTTCGGAAATGATGGACTGTACCCATTTGTCTTGAGTCAGGGATAGCCAGGCTTCTGGGTACAGTGACAATCTTCCCCCGACTGCCTCCGAAGATGGGCAGTCGGGCAACACCTCAGGGATGCTGAAAGGGCTTGTCAGGGAAGGCTTCCCGATTTACCTGGTTCTGCGGACCCCCCCTGCCCCTAGGGCGACGTCTACCATTGTTATTCCCACCTCTGCCTTTGGTAGGAAAACGACTCTGTGCGTCAGGCGAAGTCCCTTGAGATTGTTTACGGAACCACATCTTTCCACCCTTCTGACCTTTGGGGTAAGGCCTGGAAGGAGTCGAAAAACGGACTCCGACGGCAGAAAGGGTCTTGCCATCAGTCTCGCACTTAGTCAGGGTTTCTTTCAATTGAGGACCAAAGAGAGATGATCCATCAAAAGGGGAGTTCGTGAAAGACGTCTTGAAAGGGTCCGCAAAATTGCATAGCCGCATCCAGGCGTGCCTACGTAAGGCCACACCTGTTCCTGCGGCTCTGCTCGCTCCATCGGCCGCGTAAGAAAGGAGGCGCATGGAGGAGTTGGATATGGAATTAAGGGTAGCCAGCTGCCTGTTCATCTTGTCTTGGAAACCCGCAGCTGTAGGATCCTTTAACATTTCACTCGCTTCCTTGATCAAGTCCCTTTGAAGATGAGTGAAATGGCACAGGTAGTTCAGCGAACGCATGGTAAATGTCGCTGAGGAGAACATCCGCTTCCCGTACCTATCCATGGACCTAGATTCCTTGTTAGGTGGATGGACAGGTACTGAAGGATCAGCCAGTTCCTTCTTTGTGGCAGCAGCTACCACCATAGCATCCACAGAAACTCCTTTTGTTAGAAATTGCTTGTCTGCTGGAGCTGTGATGAATTTAGAGGGTCTCCTGGGAGTGGGGTCCACTGAATCAGGAGCCGTCCATGCCTTCTTAGCAACCACCTGCATGAGGGGGTCGAAGGGAGGGACACCCAGGAGGTGGAAGGACGAGAGCCAAATGCCTCAAGATACACAGATTCGTCCTCCGAAGGGTTGAGGGCTGGCCAATTTCCCCTCTGTTTCAGGATCTCCAGAATGTCTGCAAATGAGACATCTTCAGAAGGGGAACGGGGGGAACCCTCAGAATCATCCAAATCTGTGTCTGACGTGATAGACTCAGGTGAGTCAATGTGTTTCCTCTTACACTTCCTCTTCCGAGGGGCTCTTCTGCCAAATCAGGAGAGGCCTCGGAAGAGGATGAAATCCCACAGGGGCTCCTGAGGAGCTGGCTCTCTGCGGTCCGGGATGAGGGAGTGAGTCGACTTACCCTGAGGCAGCATAGAGGGAGGGGCGGACGGAGCCGACTGTGGAGTAGAGCCAGGCTCTAACACACTCCGCATGACCTCGAATGCACCCCTGTCAGGCAGAGCCAGAGGTCCCCGCTCCGAGGAGCTAAGAACCCCTCGGCACCGACAGTGATGGCTCCGAGGCCGATGTCGGAGCCGAACTCACCAGCGCCCGGCGCCCGAGAGGGAGAGGGTCGGACAAGGGTCGATGCCACTCACCCCTCGGAGCCGACGAGGGAAGTCCGGCGCCGAGATTCCTCCAAAGAAGAAAACGGAGCCGACGACGGGGCCGAAGACAATTGTCTCGGCTCCGATGTAATCACAGTCTCGGTTCCGACGCGACCCGGCTCCGAACTCAAGAGAGTCGAAGGAGGAAAATGTTGATGGACCGGGGCAGGCATCGACTGATGAGTCGGGCTCTGAAGCATCTGGGCTAGTGCCTCGGACTTAAGTAGTCGACTCACTACCCTCTGAAGGTCATGATCCGACAGCCTCGATGACCTAGAGGAGTGAGACCTTTGGCTCCGTTCAGACAGCAGGGGAGATCCTGGAGCCGAATGAACGGAGCCAAGAGATGGTGACCTGGACCTCTTCTAGTTGTCGGCTCCGAAGGTCTGGTCGGAGCCGACACGGAACTCAATAACCTCGGCTCCGCCGAGCCGAGGGAGCCACAGAAACTGTGGACTGAGACTTATCGGCTCCAGCCGGAGCCGATAAAGGCAAAGGTTGAGCAACCTGAGGTCTCGGCTCAGAAGCTGGAGCCGAAGACCTCGATGCCTTAGAGGGCTTCCCTGTTGAAACAGACAGGGAATCCTCTGGCTTCAGTAAGCCTCTAAGAATTAATTTATTTTTCTTTCCTGCAGGACCCTGGGGCTGAAGCCATGGCACACAGCACAGGAGTCCTGCAGGTGCAAAGGCCCCAGACAATAGACACAAGAAGTGTGAGCGTCTGTCAGAGACATTTTCTGACAGCACGCATCACACTTCTTGAATCCGGAGACCTTTGCTTCTTTAGACATTTTGACTGACAGGTGTACACAAACACGCACACAAACACACAAGTTATACCCTGTCAGGAAAACACAATAAAATTAGTAGTAATACTAGTATTTAAAACTACAATAAACTAGAATAAACTACAAAAAACACACACACTCCACTAGGGAAGGGAAGGCCTAAAGGCCAAATGGAAGAACCAAAGGTTCTTGGGAAAGAAACGGAAAATATTTAGGGTCGGGAATAAGTTTTCTAACCTACACTAACTAAGTAAGAATATTAACTTAAAAGGGGTTTTTAAAGGCTAATTTTTACAAGAAAAATAGCACTCACCAGGAACCGGTAGAAACAACCAACCTCGAAGCTGTAGCGGCAAACGAGATCTGAGGTAACTATCGCCTAGCATTGTGGGATATAAGGGGAGCCTCGAGCCGGTGGAACCAACTCTCGAGCTTTTAGAGTGGCCGAGTCGGAGCCGAGGTCGGCTCCGAACCCATCCAGCAAGAATGAAGGCGAGATAGACAACTTAACATCTTCCGTTCAGACCTATTGGTATAAAGTGGGAAGAAAAAAGGAAGATTGATGGTCTGATTCAGATTTTTTTCAGAGAGTACTTTGGGTAAAAAGGACGGATTAGTCCTAAGCGACATTCTATCTTTGTGAAAAACAAGGTAAGGAGGGCGAATACAAAGGGCTTGAAGTTCCGATACCCTTCTCGCTGAAGTGATGGCTACTAAAAACAGAGTTTTCCAAGAGAGCATTAATGAACAGGAAGCCGCAGGCTCAAAGGGAGGGAGAATTAAAGACGACAGCACCAAATTTAGGTCCCATGGTGGGGGAGTATCTTTTACCGGGGGCCTAAGTAAGAGGGTTCCTTTTAGAAAGGCTTTACAAAGTTTGTGTGACATAATGCTGGTCTCTGACAATCCAACATGAAAATTCGCAATAGCTGCTAACTGAACTCTGATGGCGGCTGAAGAAGAACCCATTTGAAAAAGTTCTGCCAAAAACTCTAAAACTGTATGGACAGGAGCTGTAAAAGGGTCAACTTGTTTCTCCCCTGCCCAAACAGAAAAACACTTCCATTTGCTAGCATAAGTCTTTCTGGTAGTAGACTTGTGCGAAGCGAGGATGATGTCATGAACTGAATGAGAGATTGAGGGAAGCCTGGCTAGGGTTGGAAGTGGAGCAACCAAGCTGTGAGGTTGAGAGATTGGAGAGATTGATGCAGCTCACCCAACTGATGTGTTAGAAGACCTGCCAGGGCTGATCTAGTAGATGACGTTGCAGGAACGGAAACCAAATTTGTGGAGGCCAGTAGGGGCAACAAGGATCATTCTGGATCTCAAAACAGTTGCTTTCTGGATTAACTGAGTAATTAAGGGAAAGGGGGGAAAAGCATACAGAAGACCCCAGGGCCAATCGTGGACTACAGCATCTCTGGGGGGAAGACTTGGGAGAGGGAAGAGGGTGAAGAAGTCTGGGCACTTTTTTTTGAGGGGTTGCAAAAAGATCGCAGCACGACTGACCCCACCTTCTGAAAATTTTTCCCCCTACTAGCTGGTTGAGAGACCACTCGTGGGGCATGAGAATGGCTCTGCTCAGCCTGTCCGCTATGACGTTGGACTTCCCGGGGATATGCGTTGCTACCAGAAACCATTGAGAAGAGATCGCCCACTGCCAAAGTCTGAGTGCTTCTCGACATAGGGGGTAGGACCTGGTTCTGCTCTGCTTGTTGATGTACCACACTACAGACACATTGTCTGTCTGGATTGCAACAGTCCCGGTGGGTAGATAGTCTTGAAGGGCCTGCAATGCTAAAAGTACCGCTCTCATTTCCAAGACATTTATGTGCAGGTGGCCTTCGAAAGTTTGCCATGTGCCCTGGACTGCCCCCCCCCCGATCAGGGAAGCATCCGTTGTCATAGTAGCCACAGGAGGAGGAAGGACAAAAGGTCTGCCCTGAAGAACCTGAGGGGAGACCATCCATCACAAAAGGTGCCTTTTGCATGACTGAGTGATTAGAATGATGTGTGACATTGGAAGCTGTTGAAAGGACCACTGGGAAAATAGCATCCATTGCAGGATCCGCATGTGAAAGTGAGCTAGGGGGAGTAATGTGATGGCTGCTGCCATGAGCCCTAGGGTTTTTAGTACGAATCTGGCCTGGACTCTGCTCTCTTGTAGTAGGATTTGAACATGATCGCGAATGTCTGAAATCCTTTGTACAGGCAGTTTTGCTGACAGTTCCACAGTGTTTAAAACGGTGCCTATGAAGGTAATAGATTGACAAGGTGACAAGGCAAACTTTTTGGAGTTTATAGAGATACCTAGCTTGTTGCAAATTTGGAGGGTATAATCTCTGGAATGGAGTAGCTGACGCTTGGTGGTGGCAGTAAGGAGCCAGTCGTCTAAGTATGGAAACACCTGGAATCCTTATTGTCTCAGGTGAGCTGCAACCACTGCTATGCATTTGGTAAACACCCTGGGGGCTGTGGTGAGGCCAAAGGGCAGGGCTATGAATTGGTAGTGACTTGCTCCCAGCCAGAAGCGGCGAAACCTCCTGGAGCGCCTGTTCATTTTGATATGATAGTATGCATCCTGAAGGTCTATAGAGCACATCCAATTGTCCTGACCCAGGAAGGGTAGAATGGACTGAAGCGTGACCATCCGGAATTTCATTCTTTGAACAGACTTGTTCAGCCTGCTGAGATCCAAAATAGGTCTCCAGTCCCCTGTCTTTTTTGGTACCAAAAAGAACTTGGAGTAGACTCCGGATCCTTGCTGGTTTGCTGGGACTGGCTGGATGGCTCTTTTTTTTAGCAGCTTTGAAATTTCTAGTGCTGCTTGATCCCTTAGACCGGGTGGAACGTCTGGAAGGAGCCCTTTTGGCTGTTGTGGGGTATGAATAAAGGGAATCTTGTAACCCTCGGATATGATTGACCGTACCCAATTGTCTTGCGTGAGGGAATGCCAGGCTTCTGGGTACAGCGATAGTCTTCCCCCGACTGCCTCCGAAGGTGGACAGTCGGGCAGCTCCTCAGGGGTGCTGGAAGGGTTTGTCAGAGAAGAGTTCTCTGTTACCCTGATTCTGCGGACCCCCGCCTGCCCCTGGGGTGGCATCTATTATTGTTCCCTCCTTTGCCTCTGGAGGAAAGCTCACCATGTGCATCAGGCAGTACTCCCTGAGGTTTGCAGAACCACATTTTCCCACTCTTCTGACCCTTAGGGTATGGTCTAGAAGGGGTAGAAAAACAGACTCCTACGGCAGAGAGAGTCTTGCCTTCCTGCTCGCACCTGGTCAATATATCCTTCACTTGAGGTCCAAACAAGGCAGAACCATCAAAGGGGGTGTTAGTGAAGGACGCCTTGAAGGGGTCAGCAAAATTGCAAAGCCGCATCCAGGCGTGTCTCCTTAGAGCAACGCCCGTGCCTTCAGCCCTACTCGCTCCATCAGCTGCATAGGAAATGAGCCGCATGGAGGAGTTGACAATAGAGTTCAGGGTCCCCAGCTGGGAGTTTATCTTTTCCTGAGACCCCGCAGCTGATGGGTCCTGTAAGGTATCACCCAGTTCTTTGAGAAGGTCTCTCTGGAGATGGGTGAAATGGCACAAATAATTCAGCGACCGCATAGCAAAGGTCACTGAAGAAAACATCCGCTTACTATACCTGTCCATAGTCCTAGATTCCTTATTAGGAGGATGGACAGGTACTGAAGGGTCAGCCAACTCCTTTTTAGTGGCCGCTGCCACCACCATAGCATCAACAGGGACGCCCTTAATTAGAAACTGCTTGTCAGAAGGGGCTGTAATAAATTTTATAGGCCTCCGGGGAGTTGGTTCCATAGTATCCGGAGCCGTCCACGCCTTTCGAGCCACCACATTCATGAGTGGGTCGAAAGGCGAAGACACCCAGGAGGTGGAAGGGCGAGAACCGAACCTATCCAGGTACACCAACTCGTCCTCAGAAGGGTTAAGGGCAGACCAGTTTCCCCTCTGCTTATGAATCTCCAGGATGTCAGAAAATGAGACATCCTCAGAGGGGGACCTTGGGGACCCTTCTGACTCATCCAAGTTGGTGTCCGACGTGACTGACTCAGGGGAGTCTACATGCTTCCTCTTGCATTTTCTCTTTCGAGGGGGCTCCCCTGAAGGATCAGGGGAGGCCTCGGAAGAGGAGGATACACCCAATGGGGCTACCTGTAGCGTCGGTTCTCCACACTCGGGATCGGAAGGGCAGATAGAGACTGAAGCAGGCACCATAGAAGGAGGAGCCAAAGGAGCCGACCATGGAGCAGGCACAGGGGCCAGCACACTCCTCATGACCTCAAAGGCACCCCTATCAGGCAGGGAAGGGGGTCCCTGCTTCGAAGAGACAAGGACTCCTCCCAGCACCGAGAGGGATGGCTCCGAGGCCGATGTCGGGGCCAAACTCACCTGTGCCGAAGCTCCGAGAGGGAGAATGGGGTCGGACAAGGGTCTGATGCCACTCGCCCCCTCTGAACCGACGAGGGAGTCCCAGTGCCCGTATCCCTCCAAGGATGGAACCAAGGAAGAGATCGGAGCCGACGAGCGAGCCGAAAGGAGTGGTATCGGCTCCGACATTCCGACGGTCCCGACCCCTACGATCTCCGGCTCCGAACTCAAAGAAAGAGTCGGAGGAGGAATCGAAGAGGGAGTAGTGATAGCCACTGGCTGATGAGGAGGGCTATGCAACATTTGGACCAGTGCCTGTGACTTAAGTAGTCTGCTAACCACCCTCTCGAGGTCATGGTCCGACAGCCTGGAAGACCGAGAGGAATGGGACCTGTGACTCCGCTCCGATAACAAGGGAGACTTCGGAGCCGAATGGACAGATTCCAGGGAAGGAGACCTGGAACGCTTTCTGCTCGAAGACGGCTCCGACAGCAGAGTCAGAGCTGACTGAGGCCTCGAATCATCGGTTCCGGCCGGAACCGATGCAGTGGTAGTAGTAGTAGTAGTAGCACCGCTCGGCGACGGCTCCGAACATGCAGCCGACAGTTTGGCGGGCTTGGAAGGTTTATCTGATGAAGGCTTAGCCGGGGAACCTTCAGGCTTCAACAAGCCTCTCAAAATAAGTTTGTTTCTGTGTTCCTGCAGGACTCTTGGACTGAACGCATGGCAGACAGAACAAGAGTCCTGCAGGTGCAGAGGGCCCAAGCAATATACACAAGAAGTGTGACCGTCTGTCAGAGACATATTCTGACAGCACGAGTCACACTTCTTGAAGCCCGAGACCTTGGTGTCTTTCGACATCCTGAAACAAGGATGACGGGCAGAAAAAAACAACTCTGGGTGGTCTTGTCACAATCAGCCAACACACACACACACACACACACACACACACACACACACACACACACACACACACACACACACACACACACACACACACACACACACACACACACACACACACACACACACACACACACACACACACACACAAAAAGCTTGTAACAGCCCAAGAAAAACAAAAAAACCAACACTTTTTAACACAATTTAACTAGGGATTTACTACTACAGAACTGTATAGAAGAAGTTTAGCCAAAGGCCTAACTATTCAGTGAGGGGAAAATTGAAGAAAAAAACTACCTAAGAGGGAATTCTAAACAGGGATCTATAGGGTAGTAACTAGGAATAACTATCACTAAGAATATAACCCAAAAGGCTGACTAAATACAAGAAAAAGATTAATACAACCTAGAGCTGGCAAAAAGATGCAACCTCGTAGCTGAAGTGGCAAACGAGATCTGGGTATATCACGCCTAGCATTATGGGATATAGGAAAGCCTCGAGCTGGTAAAAATAGCTCTCGAGCTTTAGTAATAGGCCAAGTCGGAGCCAAGGTTCGGCTCCGAACCTATCCAGCAAGAATGAAGGCGAGATTGACAACTTAACATTATAACACTTACCAATATTTGTACCATCCCCATCCTCATGTATCTTCTTTCTTCGGGATACATAAAATACATAAATGTGTAGATGACCCCCCCCCCCCACTCAGACCCATGGTAGCTTCAGAGGGAGCTAAAATCTCCCCTATAGCTAAGTACTTGGACTGGAAACTGAAATCTTTATGGGGTGGTGAACTTCACATTCTTAAAGATTCATGGGAATTTCTGAGCAAGGTCAAACTGGAACTATCAGTTCATGATCTTTTATTTACTACAATAGATGTAGTTGATCTGTTTTCGGTCATTCCCTATGACCTTGGTTTGACTTGGCTTGAAGAGGCCCTAAGAACTAGACCAGGGGCAACTGAAAATGATATATATTTTTGTAACGAATTGGCAGTGCTTGTTTTGAAAAATAATTTTCTATTTTTTGAGGGTGAATTTTACCGCCAGGAGTCTGGGGTAGCTATGGGAGCTAGTTGTGCTCCAACCTTTGAAAATAACATTGTATCTGTGTGGGGGTATAAATTTGTACACAACTGTGCTTACTTCCAATATTGGAATTTTTACTCCAGCTTCCTGGACGATATTTGCATTTTCTGGTTAGGGGGTGAGGATCTTTTGAGTGATTTTATTTCTTATCTCAATCAAACTACTGTTTTTTTTCAGGTTTACTTATCAAGCTAATCCTTCTACTATTCACTGCTTAGATGTTACGTTACAGAAAACTGACTATGGTTTTAAATCTGTTGTCTTTAGAAAGCCTACTTTCTCCAACACATATATTAGTTACAGCAGCACACATCCCTTTTATCAGAAAAAAGGTATCATTAAAGGTCAATTTGTACGCATTTGCCATATGACTTCCGACGATTCTGATTATTTTTCTGAATGTGCTGTGTTGCAACAGATGTTTTCTGAATGAGGTTACCCCACCGAGCTTATCAATTCTATTAGGACAGAGGTCACACATGGTAGGAAAACTATTTACAGGCCCATCCTAGGTATGGGAAGTAGTTTTTCCAGTAAACATGGTTGTATGAATTTCAGTGAGACAGGTCACAATAGGGCATTTGTTACCAACTTCAGCTCTAATGCCCATTACATCAAGAATATACTGTTAAAAGAATGGGACAAGTTCTCCAGTTTTACTGATTTACCAAATCTAAAAGGCAAATCTATCAAAGTAGTCTTTAGGAAGGGGCAAGACATCAAAAATATGTTTGAGATGGCTGGACATGATGATTTGTTTGTTCATAGAAAGAAGGGCACCTTTAAATGTGGCACCTGTAACCAATGTTATTTTATAAATAACAAGGAACAGGTTTCATTACCATGTAGATGAAAAACTTTAACTGCTAAGACCTACACCAATTGTAATTCCCAGGGTCTGGTCTATTTAGTCACCTGTGGATGCTGTGACAGTTTCTATGTTGGCAAGACAGAGAGACAGCTCAAACGTAGAATATATGAGCATATGAATGACATCAGTAAGTGTAATGTTAACAATGCATTGTATAAACATACTTTATCATGCATCAATGCCAACTAAATAAACTTTGTTCTTTATCAGGCAGCAGTTTTGTGCCCCTCGTTGTCCAGTATTTGGATTTTCAGAGTCTCGATTATCCAAACGTTGATTATCTGAAACGTCAATTATCTGAAAGCAGCCTTCCAAAGGTTTTGGATAGGAAAAATCATATAGTCTGAATATGTAAATGTTATAGGTATTCACTTGTGCGTTTTGAGCTTGTAGCCTGCTGTGTGTGAAAAATATTCTTTATTGTCCATGGAATCACTGAATGGTTGAAAAGTGTATCCCCTGCATGCAGAGAAACAAGATTTTACAAGTTTTTTTTTTTAATCCGGTTCAATGTATGTTTGATTATCCGCACTACTCTAGGTCCCAATTAGTTCAGATAATTGACTGTCTACTGTAAATAAATGGTGATGGAGGCATAAGGAAGAAATGCTTTGTCTCAGTGATGTGGGAGGCTGTTGGGTAACTTACGTCCTTAATCAGTCGTAATTAAGGAATTGGTTTACAAATAATCATGTCTCATTCATATGGAAATCCAGGATGTATGTATGTGTTGCGCAGGTATTTTATGCAATGTGTGTGTGTGTGTGTGTGTGTGTGTGTGTGTGTGTGTGTGTGTGTGTGTGTGTGATAGCTCTTAACCTCTTGGCACAAAAACATCTGGATAAAGCCAAAAATAATGGGGGGACAAAGCCCCCAAAAATAGGGACAACTTTTAAATATTGCTCTTATAAACTTAGAAAGTTGCTAGAATAAAAAGTCTTGTGTTACCATGCATTTTCTGAAAGATATGAAGTCTGAAACTCAAATGCTTGTCATTTTATAGTGAATTCAGTCCTCAATCCTCACTGATTTGCCACAAAAATCCAGAAAACCACAAATTTCATGTGGAACAGGCCAAAAACAGGATGAAAAAATCTGGACATTCTGTGAAAGTCTGGACAGTTGAGAGGTATCGTATGGTGTGCGTGTGTGTGTGTGTGTGTGTGTGTGGGGGGGGGGGAGTGTGCGCACACGTGTGTGAGAAAGACAGAGAGTAAACTACCAGTCACTCATTAAAATGATAAATAAGTGCAGCCAGACAGAATTGGAAGATTTGTCATCTGATTGTGGTTTGTAAGTGAAACCAAGGTAATTTGCCAATAAAAAGAGAATAGAAGCTGTAAGCAACAGCTATATTTGTCTCTCAGTACAAGGTCCTAGCCTAGAGGAATTATACATGTCTGACACCCAGGCAAGGGCCTAAAATAAACAAAAGAATTAGTGGGAGCCTGATACCTAAGTAAGGGCCTGTCAAAGACCAGAAAGGCCAAGGGTTTTAAAGGAAGATGGTGTGAAACAAGCCCAGAAACAAAGGCAAGGAGGGTTTGATCACTCAGTATAAAGTAATCTGAGAACCTTGTGTTATTCAGCTTTAATTTACTGTTTAAGTTCTGCCAGTTGAGTATGACATTTATTATACATCGGAAAGCATTTTGATGAACTGGCTAAATTGTATGCAGCTGTGACAAGCTTCCTTCTTTAAAGGCATAATTTAATATACAAATGCAACCTTTGTATGTTCTGTGTAAAGCACAAATTTGTAATGCATGTTTTTATGTAGTAGAATGAAAGTTGTAAAATGTGTGCCATTTGAATGAAATTCCTTAATATGTGGGTTGAGTAGGTACTGCAATCAATGTTATTATTCTTACAAGCTATAGAGTGTAATATTATTTTACTTATAGAAGTGATTGGATTACTAAGCCTTATTTTTTTTATTTTTATTTATTTATAGTTTGTTCACTAGCTTAGTCCCAGTAGCCTTTTTGCCTCTTTTTAGGGAAGGCTTGTGGTGGTTATTTCTTCAACTACAGGAAATTTGGACAGGGCACCAGGGAGCTTCCCCTACTCGTTGCAAATGGGAACTTGTTTTACTGTTACGCATCCGTTCCAAGTGCTTAGCGGCTCAGAGGAGCTGGGAGGAAGATGGATACAGTGAGTGAGCATGAGGAGGTTATTGAATATCAAGTGGAAGAGGAGGATATGGAGCAGGTAGTGGTATCGGAAAGCTACCAGTCATTGAAGGAAAATGAGATTAGAGGATCAGATGAGTTACTGAGAGTGGAGGAGGAGAAGAGTGAAGCAAAGGAGGTTGGTGAAGTTAAGGTAGGTAAATCTTCACAGGACTCTGAATACATGTTCCGAAAGGGTCTATGTGATGGGTCGAATTCGGAATGTATAATTAAAACCCACCAATCAGAAGGGTTTTGGGATGTACAGCTGAAAGAAATGATGAGCGAGAGTGAACCAGAAAGTGAAGTGGCAGCTTCTTGGGGTGAAGTCATGGATAAAATACAGTAGGAGGAGGTGAGAGAAATCGTGGGAAAGAAGAAATCCTATGCACAAATGGTAAAAGATAAAAAGAAGTGAGTAGGAGAAGGAGAAAGAGAGATGGTGAAAAAGAAATTTGTCATGCAGCTTAGCAGTAAAGGAGAGGTATAAGGTATGGGATACAGTAATTGCAGCTTTGGGAACTTCTCCTAAAGAGGTAAGAGCCTTTATAGATCTTATTGGAGACTTATTGTAACATTTTGTTTGAGACAAGGCAGTGTATGGAAAGTGTTTTTACAGAAGTCTGAAAATAAATGACTATAATCCCTGGAACTCTTATCTAGTACAGACATTTAATAGAGAAACAAAAAAAGGATTATTGTACAATTTCAAACTGAAGTTGACAAAGAAGCATCAAAGGACTGTTTAAAGAAACTAAAAAAGTTTAAAAAACTTTCTTGCTGATTCTTGGCTTTGTACATGTACTACTCCTGGCTAGTGCAGCTAAAAGCCTTCTCAAACATAAAACTCTGTAATATGTTACATTACATTATCAGCATATCATTTCTAGTACCTTAACTATTTTGCAGATTTTTGTTAGATTATAATCCATTTATTTTTGTTCTTGTTACTAATAATGTACATTATATTATACTGTACATATGCAACAACTGTAACATTTCTTTACTGTAATGTACTTCTATTTGTGGAGCTTTTCATACTGGGCCTCCACTGAAAATGGGTTCTTTGACACAGTTGGACTTTCCTGGTAAACAAATGTTAATTTCTTCACATACAATCTTTATTTTTATTTAAGGACAGTACAAAAATATATGATGATAAAGGTTTATGGACTGGGGATGGGATTGTGGAGTGATTTTGAGAATGAAAAATGATAAAATTATACATATTCCAAGTGTTCTAAATATCAATGGCAATAGAGGTTTTGCCAGATATAGAGGAAAGCCAAAACTTTTTTTTTTTTTTTTGTGTGTGGAAAGGATGATCACTTAAGTGATTGTGATAGAAGAAATTAATGTTTTATTTGTGGAAAAATGGGGCATGAAGCAAATAATATGATTTAATGTGTAAAAATGTGGGAAAATGGGACATGCTTGGGTAGACTGTGACAAGCAGATACAAGTAAGTGAAAGAACAATGACAAATACGAGAATGTGTATGTAATATAGAAAAAAGTGTAGGACATGAACATACAGGACAGGATGCCACACAAGGGTTGAATAAACTAAAAATAATATATGAGGAAAATTAATATAATGAAGGTGAGGAAACTGTACAAGGAACAAGTGAAGAAGAAGATATAAACTGGAAAATAGTGAGAGGGGAAAAGGGTGAATGATATATAGAAAAAGGAAATTTAAAAGTCTGATTGTAAAAGACACTAAAAAAGGCAAACGGTAAGATGGAAGGAGACAAAAAAAAACTTGTAAGAAACTGAGAATTCTAGCTACAAATGTTAATATAAACAATATTGAAAGAAGGTTAGGTGTTTTAGAATGGTGTGTGCTACTTGATATACATGTATTTCTTTTAGAATACATGAGAATATTAATAGAAGTAGAGAGTTATAGGTGGAAGAGTTATGGGGTGAAAAAAGAAGTTACATCTTACCATAACGTTCCGTCTGTGTTGCCGATCTTCATGTATTCTTCACTAGTGGGTTATGGTTCCGATCCTTGGAACTGATCCTGCCATTATAAAGCTCGTGTCAGCAAAAAAAAGCTCTCGAGATGCTAGTCTACCCACAATACACTTCTCTACATTACCTCAAATCAAGTTTGCTATCATGCAGAAAAAGGAGTTCTATAGGATATGACTGAAGCCTTGTCCAAGGTATCCTTGACAATAAGAACCTAGGACAGGATATCGCTCCACTAGAAATAGTCTAAAGGAGGGGGCAGTTGGGAGGGATACAAGAATAGATGAAGATCAACAACACAGATGGAACGTTATGGTAAGAAATAACTTCTTTATCTGATGTTGTCAATCTTCATCTGTTCTTGACTAGTGGGACAGAGTCCCCAGCTACCTTATTGATATCCTGGGTGTCCTCAAGGAAGAAAATTCCTGAGAACCATAAAACCAAAGAGGCTGTCTCCCTGGAGACCATATCCAATGTGTAATGAGTAATAAAGGTATGTGGATTAGCCCACATTGCAGCTGTGCAAATTTCTGACATAGAAGCTGCGATGACCGTGCCCTGGCCCAGCAATCAAGGAGCCTCAATCCTCACCACTAACACCAGGGAGGTCATCGCCTAGAAGAGGAAAGGATAACTAATACACACAATAAAGTACAATTTCCCTTAAGTGCACACAGAGATCACAGTCACTCTGGGGCTGGTTGCTCCCTTGCTCACCAGGTCCCTAATAAGACTCCCCACTGGCACAGTTATAGGGTCCAGGTGTCAGCCTAACTGGGCAAGCTAAAACCTCCAGTACCCTCTCTGTCCAACCAGTGCTTTGTGTCCCTGCCCAAGTAGCTGACACAACATGCACACACTTTGAGATAAGTATTTATATAACTTCACAGGCACTCCTGGGAAAGGCTGACACAGATTCTCCAACTGTGCCCCTTTACCCAGACTATACGGTAGTAATTACTGCCACCACCCAGTTAATAATATCAGTTACTAAAAGGCCGTTAAAAGGATGTCCAATTATTACTGTGCAATATTATTATCCAATGGTAATGTGACTATACAGTCTAAGGCTTATCAGAGTGGCCTATTACAATAAACTGTATATAAATACGCAATGTACTCTAGAGCTTATCTCTACACAAACCAGCCACAGGTAGAAGGTTTTAAAAATATTTAATAATAAATAATTAAAACACGAGACAAAACTACTACACCACAGAGATATCTAAGAGCTCAGAGATCACACAGAAACTTAAAATAATACAGTAGGACAGGTTTGATTTCAAAGAAAAATACCTAATTAATCTTTACTAGCTTTAACCATTCCTACAAGAAATCACAGTGCTAGAAACTTACATGTGAGCATATGCAGAGTGCTGGTAAGTTGGATATCAATATCAAAATGCTTTCTATCTCTCTAACAAGCATGTCTCTGGGTCCTCCCCAGATTACATAATTTTTGATACTTAGGTTTTCCCAGTATTCATATTGCATCATCTTGACACCTGCTCTGAGTTCCCAGGCTAATAGAAACTCCATTTACATTATTTATCAAGCTAACAACTGCACAGGAGAATACAACAATAAAAGGCATTGCACATATACACTCTAGCAGAAACCAAAGCAATAAAGTACCTTCCATATGTACACTCTAACAATTATTCCTTAAGTTAAGACAATAGGAAGAATGTGTTCGGCTAGCCACTCTGGCACAATTTTTTAGATAATTGTACTTTCAAAGACAGGCTTGGTTTTCCTTACAGCAGATGGCAATGTTGCAACCATCTTAAAGTTCACATTTTACAGTGTTTTCTTTCATTTAAAAATACAAGCCTGTATTTTACATTTATTTACACAAATGACAGGATTATATATCAAATTCTATTTGCCTAGGCTGGCAGCCTTCGCCCATCTCTCCCCAATCGTCACAGAAGCTTTGGAATGAAAAGCAGCTGGTGTCACCATAGAGCTGGTAAAATATGCCTTTACTGGCAAAGGAAGCTTTATGTTAAGTTTCTTGTAAATGAAAGAGATGTAGTCCCTTAACCACTTGGAAAGAGTCACCTTGGATACTGGTTTGCCCAAAATTGCACTGGCAAAGGACACAAATAACTGGTCAGATCATCTTATATGATTAGTTCTGTCAAGGTAGAAATGTAATTGTCTGTGTACATCTAGAAGGTGCAGGTAGTACTTGCCTTTATTTGAAAAATTTGGAAAGAATATAGGCAAATCAATAGACTGGTTGATATTGGGCTCTGATATAACTTTAGGAAGGAAAATAGGGTTCATTCTGCATGAGACTCTATATTTGTGGAATACCAAGTACAGAGCTTTAGAGCATAAAGCCTGTAATTCGGAGACTCACCTTGCCAAAATGACATCTATAAGGAACAATGTTTTCCAAGAAAGAAATTTTAAATCACAAGTCACTGTGGGTTCAAATGGAGGTGAAGCAAGTGACTGTAACACAAGGGGTAGATTCCATGGTGGAAGAGGGTCTTTGAAAGGGGGCTATAAGCGGATTCTGCCCTTAAGAAAAACTTTACAAGGTCTGTGAGAAATTAAGGGTTGATCCTCAAAACTGTTATGGAAATTTGAAATAGCTACTAAGATAACCTTCATCTTGATAGTAAAAACAGATGCTCCTTTACATAAAGATGGCAGTTAGAAACTCCAGAATTTACTCTACTGGCACTGAAAAGGGATCTGGACTGTCAGAGGCCGAAATAGAAAATCTCTTCCATTTACTAAGGTAGAGACTCCTAGTGGATGGTTTATGAAATGCCAACAGAATGTGTTGCATGGGAAAGGGAATACCATTAAGCCTGACGACTACCAGAATTGGAAAAACCAAGCAGTCAGCTTGAGAGACTGAAGATTGGGATGCACTAGTCCTTGGGCTAGGGGCAAGAGATCCGAAACTGGGTCCAGATTCCAGGGTGGTGTAGTAAATGAGGCCAAAGGAAGGGAACCATATCTACTGAGGCCGGTAGGGAGCAATGAGGATCAGTTTGCTTCTAAACAGAGTTGCTTTCTTGAGAAAAAGAGGGATCAGAGGCATAAAGGAGACCCGGGGGCCAGTCATGGAGAAAAGTGGCACTGGGGAACTTCCCCCTGAAGGGGAATTAGGGCAAAGTAGCTTCTGCACTTTTTGTTCAGGTGTGAGGCAAACAGGTCGCAGCAAGGCTAGCCCCACCGAAGAAAGATTTCCTTTGCTGCTTTCGAGTTCAGAAACCATTCATGAGGCATGAGGATGCATCTACTTAGTATGTCCGCAATCATGTTGGAACTCCCTGGGATTTTCATTGCTGTCAGAAAGCGGTTGGAAGTTATAGCCCATTGCCACACTTGAATGGCTTCTCGACACAATGGGTAGGACTTGGTCCCCCCCATTTGTTGATGTACCAGACTACCGATGTGTTGTCTGACTGTATAGCTATCATCCCTTGAGGTTAAGCAGAGTGAAATGCTTGCAACACCAGAAGCACTGCTCTTAACTCTAGAACACTGACATGCAAATTGGCGTTGGAGGGAGACCAAGTGCCTTGGATTGTCTTCCCGAGATAATGCCCCCCCACCCCATTTGGGAAGCATCCCTGGTCACTATGGCCTTGGGCTGAGGGAGAAAAAAGAGGTGGCCTAGAATAATCTCCTCTGAGTGCATCCCCCAGGATAGGTTGTTCTTGCATCGGCTGGATATGAAAACTAAATGGTTCATGGGGGTGGGTTAGAATAGTCCATTGGTGGAGTTCAAAATGGCCGCTGTTCTGTGAGCACTGCTATCACCTAGGTCTCGATATACCCTGGATTAAAACAAACCCAGAAGGCAATGCAGAATTAATAATACAGAAATAACTGTATATATTTACTGCTAATATCATCCAGCAAACAAAAGAGGAAGAAAAAGTGACAGATTCAGATCAGAAACAGCAGGATTAACTAAGATTTCTGAATAACAGCTTAAGCAATGTGCTACTAAGGCCCTGCATCTGACTGAAAGATTGGTAAAACACTATACAGCAAGATGTCAAAAGAGGAAAATAATATGGAAACAACAACAACTAAGACCATATTCTCAGTACTAGCCTCACCTGAGAAAGACACAACTTCAAAAAGACAAAAGACAACTAAACAAACTGACAACTCTAAAAATACAAATAAATCCAAGACAGACCAGCCAGCTAATCTGGAAGACATAAAATCTGCCTTATTACCTATCCAGCAAGCATTAAAGGACTTATCATTACAATTTCAAACCTTTGGCGACTCATTCAGCCAAATAATATCCAGAATGGAAAAATCTGAGTCCAAAATAATAGAAAATGAAATAAAAATAGACTCTATTTCTCAAAAAAACTGATGCCCATGACAAAGAAATACAAAACTTACAAGCAAAATTAACAGACCTGGAAGCAAGATCTCGAAGGAACAATATCATCCTCAGAGGAATACCTGAAACTGTACTTCATAACAATCTAATACCAATAATCAAGCAAATAATAAATTCCCTCCTAGAGGAATCTGAAGAAATGCAGCAAATAACAATAGAGAGAGCCCACAGAGCCCTGAGGGAAATGCAAACATCACTGAAACCAAGACCTGTCTATATTAAAATATTAAACTACCAAGATGTAAATAAAATCATACTGGCAGCAAAGAAAAAAGGCACACTCACCTGGAATAATAATAAAATCTCCTTTGCTCAAGACCTCCCAATACAAATAAGACAAGCAAGACAACTACTATCTCCATACTGCAGGTTCCTAATAGAAAAAAAATCAAATTCCAGATGAAATATCCAAATCAGTTAATCTTTTACATCAAAGAGGTTAAATACATGGTTGCTAACCCCAAAGAGGTAAAAGAGACATTCCTGGCTGTTTTCAAGCAAATTCCACCTTCAGAAGTGAAATAAATCCACAAAAAAAGATAAAGGTCCCTTGGATGAAAAAACAACCCCATTCATGAGCACTCTAGCTGGGATCCAACTCTGAAATCTTCCCCTTGCTGTCTAGGCCCTTGGGTCATTGATGTGAGCCATGAGGAACACAGGAAAGGGAAGTACAGCCTGGGTGGGAACCAAAAATGAACTGCTGTTTCCGATGCACGAATATAGGAAGGAAGTTCCCATCTCGGATATTGGCTTGCAAATTCAGTCCCCCTAGGCTTTTGATGGCTTCATTAAGAACAGTCAGACAAAATGGATTTCAGCAAGCTCCAAAGGATTTTACTGCCTGAAAAATGAAAATTGATCTGCACCAGCTAAAAGAAGAAAGCTGCACCATAGATGTCAACCAACCTGCAAGCAAAACCTTGAAGAAATAAGGTACTGTTGAACTGAACCATTGACTAAAACAGTACACCCAGTACTGTGTAGGTGAATGAAACTCCAGCCTTAAATAATAGGCAAGAAATAAACTGTCAGAATTATGCTAGCTCATAGATTAATATTGGGAAAAAAGGAAAAAAATTGTTAAATGTTTTATGTAAATACTAGAAATGTGTTAAAAGATCCTGGAGAGAAGTAATCTCAGGAAATTAGTAAAATAACCTAACAATCCTGGGATAATGTAAATATAGCCTTAATATGCCAACTATAGCAGAAGGACTGTTTGGCTAAGCTGTTTTTTTTTTTTTTTTTTTTTTTTTTTTTGTCTCTCTATACTTCCTACTTCTGTTAAATAGATGCCAAGTATATATTTTATAACCCACACAGATTGATGTGGAAAAACATCACTATAGGCACTAACGAAGGCCGAAACCTGAATAAGTAAAGGGGAGGAAAAATAAGTCAAATGAGAGAAAAATGTAAAAATGACAAGATTGATTGTTTAACAATATTACTATGGTACACATATTGCTATAATTTACTGAGGAATGTATATTAATATTCTGTTTTAAAAATACTATTAGAAAGAATTAGTCACAAGACAAAAACAATACATGCTGTACCTTAAATGCAATACCATCACTGTATAAATAATATGTTGGAAGAGGCTAGAGATATTAAGTAGCAGTGTTTGTTGAGGGAACTAGTTTGTTCAGCTTTGTCCACATTGTTTATAGTAACACAGGGGGGATACTATGGAGTAAATCTATATCTAAAAAGAAAACACATTCCAAGATTAGACATAAAGGTAAACCATATAATGAACCTTCATCCTCCCCCCCTGATTATTCCTGGTCCAGGGATATAATGGTTAGGCACAGTGTAGGGACGGGGATAAATAGATGCTTTCCTAAACCATCACACAGTAACACATACAAAACAAAACTAATATACATGGCATATCTAAGGAATACACCTAATGAATAACTGTGGGAAATAGAATCATGGAATGTTAAAGGGCTCCAAAACAAGAAGAAAAGAAAACTATTCTTACACCTTACATTAAAAACCACAGCCAACCTCATACTAGTACAAGAAACGCACTTGACTGCAGATCAATGGACAGAAATTAGCAGAAAGAAATGGATAAGTCAAATCATAGCTTCAGAGGGGAAAACAAACAGTGCTGGGGCTGCCATAATAATTAAAAACCAATTTAAGGAAAAAATACTTAAAACCAAAGCTGACAAGGAGGGAAGATGGTGCTATGTAACATTTAATAGTCCTACAATACCAAAACCTATAATGGTACTTAATGTTTATGCACCCTATAATAACCAACAACACTTTTTTATGTCATTATACCCAACCTTAAACCAATTTAAAGATCACTACCTAGTGATTGGAGGTGACTGGAATACATATCAAAACCCAGAAAAGGATAAATTTAATCTGACCAAATCACATAATAAACAAGCCACATTAGACCTTAATGAACTCAAACAAGATTTCAAACTATATGACCCTTTTAAACATGGGAACAGTGCAGATAAAACAGGGAAATTCACATTCTATTCGCAATGCCACAAAATGTGGTCAAGGATAGACTTCTTCTTAATCTCTGACATATTCATTAACATGGACCCAACAATAACTATACATACCAGGTTCTTTTCAGATCACTTCAAAATCACACTGAACATTAACTGGGACAAAAAGATATATTTAGAGAATAGGGGTCATAATTGGTCATTAAACCCTAATTTACTTTCCAAAATGGATGTAATAAAAGAAACAGAAGCAATACTAAAAATAGCTCTTACAAATATCACTAACTCCCAAGTACCAACTGACGTAGAATGGGCTGCAACCAAAGCACAAATCAGAGGATTGTTTATCAAAAAAGCAGCATACTATAAAAAAATACAACTGAAAGAGGAGCATACACTGAAAGGGAAAATAGAGCATCTTGAAAAAGAACTAATAAATAACCCTAAGAACCAAACAGAAGCAGAACTTTTAAAACTGCAAAGGGATCTATATATGTTAGAAACCAGGAACCTATCTTTCTATGAAGCCAGAGTGTTAGCCACTTACGCAGAAGAAGCTCATATACCATCTAGAGCTCTGGCCAGAATTATCTGCCAACACAAAAATGCCTCCAATATATCAGAAATAAACTACAGAGACAAAAACTACACAAAAATGAAGACATTATTAAAACATTTGAACAAATATACTCTCAAATATATGGAGCACAAATACTACAAACCTCAAAGGAAGATAGAACTCTTTTTCTTCAAAAACTGAAATTCCCTAAACTCAATTTAGACCAACAAAAAAAACTAACTGAGCCGATATCCATCAGTGAAATTATTACAACAATCAAACACTTAAAAGTGCATAAGGCTCCGGGTCCGGATGGACTCACATCAGAATTTTACAAAGCATTTTCCCCCTTGATAGCCAAACTACTATACTATACACTAAATTACATAATAAACTATAAAATAAATGATATCCACTTTAATGCCTCTAAAACTATATTTATATTAAAAGAACACACAGACCCCAAAAACCCCGACAGCTACAGACCCATCTCCCTCTTAAATATAGATACTAAAATATTTACCTCTATACTTGCAAACAGAATGAAAAATCTGATAGAAAAATCCTCTCCCCAGAACAATCCGGTTTTACACCACATAGACAGACTAGTGACAATACATTAACATTAGATGCACTAATATCCTACGCTAACCGATACAATATCAACATCTACACAATGGTAGTGGATGCTCACAAGGCATTTGATAGGGTTAATCTAGAATTCTTACTCCAAACACTACCCTACTTTAATATACCCAATAACTTCATTCAGATCATCCAAACTCTCTATAGCAACCCATACACATCTCTGTATATAAATAAAACTTGGTCAAATAGGATCCTAATAAAAAAATGGAACAAGACAAGGATGCCCACTATCACCCTTCTTGTTTAACCTATACCTAGAACCACTCTTTCTATACATTAAACAAAATACATATCACAATCCTCCATCAATACACAACTTCATAATATGCCTCACTGCATTTGCAGATGATCTGAACATATACTGCACTACACCAAATTCAGATATAAACAAACTAATAGCTGCAATTGAACATTTCTCGACTATGTCTGACTACAATCTAAACCTTAATAAAACTAATATTTTCCCCCTAAAAACACCCAAACTCATCTTACTAATACCATTGTTAAACACAATAAAAATTAAAGAAGAAACTAAATACCTGGGAATCACCTTTTTCTAGAGTAACAAAGACTTCTACCAACACAATGTAAACCTTAAATGGCAAAATATAATGCAAGACTGCAAAAGATGGAACAACCTAAAACTACCATTCTTGGCCAAAGTATCAATAATCAAAAATGAACATTTTACCTAGATTAATGTATATATTCATGACATCACAGACAACAATACATAATAAATTCTTCAAACAAATTCATACCTTCCTAGCAAAATTTATATGGGAACCCAAAAACCAGAATCTCCTATCCAAAATTAACACTCCCCAAAAGCAAAGGAGGACTAAATCTACCAGATTTTTAAATGTACTACTCGATCATTAACACTAACAGAATATTGAGAATAGCTGAACATAACCCGTCAATGGAAAATTGGTCTCCTCTCTGGGTGGCAATATATTATAGATATATTAAAGCTCTAGGTTTCAATCCCAAATCACTTCCATTCCTGAAGCAGAAAGAAATACAAACTTATAACATTATAGAGCCCTTAAAACATTCTATCAACCTAGCGCAAAAACTCTTTCAATTCTTGAACCTTAGACATGCCATGACAATACTGCAGCCCCTTCATAAAAACCCCAATTTAAAAATAAACAATAAGATGCTGGACTTAGTCCCTTTTTCCAGACTAAAAGATAAAACAATCCAAGATATCTATCCCTACTTTAACTATTCAATACAAGAAATGAGGACCAACTTAAACCTCCCTAAATCACACATAATAATCCTAAGACAAATCAAAGAACTGTGTTCCAGTTATCTGCAAAATATTACTATGACCAATAGTGACACAGAAACTTGTAGCAGGCTTTGGAAAACTATTATCACAACAAAGAAAACTATTACTAATTCATATAAAATGATAAATGAAATCAAATACCAGAAGGACCTCCTCTTCTCTAACTACTGGAGAAAAATTAAACCATCCATAGATGATCAGCAAATAAGCCAGGCAATCAATCTAACACTGAAGATTCTACCCCTCAAAAAGTTAGCATACACTCAGCTCATGATCAATAATAATGCTTATTTTACACCTGCAATCCTACACAAATTTAACACATCAAAATCACCTTTCTGCCCACACTGTAAGGACCAGATAGCTGACTTAATCCATGTATTTTGGAGCTGTAAATGTGTCTATAAACTCTGGAACTCTCTCAAGGTACAATTACAAAAAACGGGTTATCAAACATCAACATTAACTTGGGAATTCACTCTGTTACACATTCTCCCACCCAACATCCCAAGAAAACAAGCAAATACACCTTTAACAATTTTCCTACTAATGAAACTGTATATAGCTTTTAAATGGCTAGATACAATAAATATCTCTTGGGAGGATTTTAAACAAGTAGCTATACAACACCTTTTAGCTCATAAAATAGTAATACATAAAAGAAACAAAAACATGAAATCCAGAGAAATTTGGGAACAAACCTTTAACATCATATTAGCATAATTCATCACACAACAACTTAGAAATACACTATAATGGAACCAAAGAACACATACAAGTTCAGATATTAAATAATAACTTGGATATTACGAATGTATATACTGTCTATATAACTGCGGAATTAACAATGAAAGCATCTATGTACATAGTGTAAATAGATATGTTGTATGACCTATATCCTGTGGTATTTGACAACAATGTATAACATATGTATATGTGTGTATGTATGTATGTGTATGTATATATATATATATATATATATATATATATATATATATATATATATATGCACACGGTCATGTTGTAAGAATGTTTTTATTTGTGACATTTATTAATGTAAAAATAAAAATAAAAATTATTGAAAAAAAAAAAAGAATAGTCCATTGGTTTGCAAGTAGCCATTGGAGAAGTCTCATGTGAAATCTTGCCAATGGAGCCAATGTGATCACTGCTGCCATGGAACCCAATGCCTGTAGAATTAGATAAGCAGGAATTTTGTTTGAGCAAAGAAGAGGAAGGACCTGCAACTGAATTTTCTGTAATCTGTGTAGTGGAAACGATGCTATACAAGAAACAGTGCTGAGGCGATCTCCGATAAATTCCATGTTCTGAGAAAGGGTTAGCTGAGATTTTGCAGGATTGACTGTTATGCCAAACTGAAGAGCTAGTTTCCAGAATGTAGTCTGTAGTTTGTAGAAGTAGATGCCTGGTGGGAGAGGTGAGGAGCCAGTCGTCTAAGTAAGGAAACACTCGGAATCCATGCAGCCTCATATGTGCTGTGACTGCTGCCATACATTTGATGAACACCCTGGGGGCTGTGGTGAGACCAAGGGGCAGCACTCTGAACTGGAAATGACTGTCTCCCATTCAGAATTGGAGAAACTTTCTCAAGCCTTTGTCCACCTTTATGTGGTAATACGCATCTTGAAAGTCAATAGAGCACATCCAATTGTGTTTCTCTAAGAAGGGGAGAATAGACTGGACCGTGACCATTTGGAATTTTGCTTGTTAGACAAATATGCATAGAATACTGAGATCCAAAATTGGTCTCCAGTTCCCTGTTTTCTTTGGCACTAAAAGGAATCTTGAGTAAAAATCTGATCCTAATTGGTCTGGTGGGACTTCTTGGATGACTCTTTTTTTCTAGCAGCTTTTGTATTTCTATTGCTGTTTGAACTCTCTGACTGGGTGGAACATTGGGGAATCTTGCAGGAGTTCTCAGATAAAAGGTGAAGGGAATTAGATAACCTATGCAAATGACCCTTAGCACCCAGGCATCGGTGGTTATGTGTCGCCAGGCATTTGGATGCAAGGAAAACCTTCCCCCGACTGCTTCCAGATGTAAGCAATTGAACACCCCTTCAGAAGCGCTGATAAGGTTGACCAGAGAATGAATCCCTGGAACCCTGATTCTGCATACCACCCCTGCCTCTGGGATTTCATTTTCCACTATAACTCCCCCCTCTGCCCTTAGGGGAGTCCAAACCACATGTGTCCTGGAAAGGCTTATGGGATTTCTTGAATGGCGTCTTACCACTCCTTTGATTCCTGGAATAGGATCGTTGAGGAGTGGAGAAATGTATGCCCACAGCAGACAAAGTCTTCCCATCCTTTTCACACCTGGACAGAATTTCCTTTACTTTGGGACCAAACAAGGAGGACCAGTCAAAGGGGACATTGACAAAGGAAGACTTGAATGGTTCTGGAAACTCGCACAGGGACATCCAAGCATGTCTCTGAATTGCAATGCCTGAAGCTGCTGACCTGGTTGCCCCTTCGGCCACATGTGCAATCAGCCACATGGACAAGTTCAATATCAAATCCAGGGTAGTTAGTTGGGAGGCCATTTTTCCTGGACCCCCTCAGCTACAGCTCCCACAAGTTTATCTCACAGTTACTTCCTTGACCAAATCCCTTTGGAGCCTGGTGAAGTGCGCCAAGAAGTTCAAGGACCTGATAGAGAAGGTTGATGATGCATAGACATGCTTCCCAAATCTGTCCATTGCCCTGGACTCTCGGTTTGGGGAATGGACAGTAGAACTTTCCTTGGCTAGTTCTTTTATCGAGGCAGCTGCTACCAACATGGCATCTACTACCAAGCGTTTAGCCCAATGTGGTTGGTCTTCTGGGACAGTAAAGATGTTGTCAAGTCTCGGGAGGACTGGTTCCACAGAACCACAAGCCTTCCAAGCCCCCTGAACAATTAGTTTAATTAAATCATCAGAGGGCAGGGTCACCCAGTTTGGGCAAGCACCAAAGGCCTGCAAGTACACAGATTCCTCCAAAGATGGGTTTTTGAACTTCCAATCACCCCTCTGTTTTAGAATCTCCAGAATGTCTCCAAAAGAGATGTCTTACAGGGGTGACTGTGGGAACCCACCCCTTCAATGTCCTCTGTGACAGATTCTTCTGGAGAATCAGGGTGTTTCCTCTTACACAATCTCTTTTGAGGGGGCTCATCAGTGGGAACATCTGAGGAGGACTCAGAAGAGGGAGTGCCTTTAGAAGGCAAGTCTTGTGACAGTCATGTGCGCTATCCAGGGGTAGAAGTTGGTGGCTGAACTGAAGAACCTGAGGTCACAAGGGAAGACTCCAATAACCCAGGAGCCACTTGAAATGAAGCAGTGGCTAAAGCCCTTTCCATAGCTTGAAAAGGCAGGACTCCCTGAGGAGGAATGGTAGCCCGGAAGCGAGACCGACAAAGTCTGAAATGGGGTCACACCCGGACCTGAAAGCTGCACCTGACAGACCAGAACTGAAGAAAGGTCCACTGCCGATGGAGCCGAAAGGGACTTGGTTGGCTCTATGGAAAAACTCGGAGCCAGCTTGAATCCCCGGGTCCAGCAGCAAAGACATGGTCCTCAGGATCCAACAGTGCCGATGGCACCGAGGGAGCTAGCGCTAGACTTGGCACCAAAGACAGAAGTGTTGTCGACATGGAAGTCAACAGAACCTGGGACTCTGAAGTCAAGTAGTCTAAAGCCTCCACTGAGGTCAGTGGAGGAAAATATGTAGGGTGGATGAGGAAAAACTCACTGCACCAGAAGTGAGAGGTGCCTGAGAAGATGACAGAATACCCCGTGCTGTCAAGATCTAATCCACCAACCTAACAATATCGACCTCAGAATGGGTTCTGATGGAGTGCATGGATAAGCCAGAAGGCCAATCAGGCATCGCCAGGAATGGACTCGGGAGCTGACCATGGAACGGGTCCCAAGGATGGAGAATAGAAAGACCTGGGTTCCGTGGATAAAACTAATTTTGGCACCATTTGCATTGTGGGTGAAATGGGTACCAAAGTAGTTGGAGTGGTAGTCGGCACTGACCTTGAAGCCATGGTCAAGGTCGGAGCCGTGGAAGGTATGGTTGAAGTAACTGTCGTAGCTGGTGTAGAAGGCACCAGTGAAGTTTTCATTGCCGGAGATTATTTCTGCTCTAGAGCCTCGGAACCTTAACTTTCAGTTCCGAACATGAACCCTCGGAAGTATGCTTGTGTTTCTTGACAATCGGTGCTGATGCAGACGATGCGAAGACTTGGATCCAGAGGCCAAATGTGACTGGTCAGCCTTGGATAAGGCTTCCTTGAAAGAGGCTTTAAGGAGCCCTTTGAGGATCAGTTTATCCTCTCTCTCTCTCTCAGACAGGGTTCTATTACTGAAAACCTGGCAGATAGAGCAATCCACACTCAAATGGGGTATGCCCAAACAGTATACGTACTTTTCATGACAATCTGTTTGTCATTTTTCTGCTGTACTCAGAATATTGCTTAAAGCCTGTTGTAGAGGATTTTGAAAGGCCAAAACTGCTTGTTCTACAACATAGATTGATCAGGCATCCTCCTCGCTTACTATGCTACCAACCCCCATAACTTCAAACTCACCAAGCACTCATCCCCAGCACTCACATACACCTCATCACACCTCCCATGCAAACCTTATCATTGTATCATCACCAAGATGTATCCTAGATTTAATACTAATGTCCTTCCTTCAAGACATATACAGCAAACCAACACTCAGTTGTCCTTCTACAGGTACAACCAACTTATAAACAAACTGAAGCACCTACCTTTGTACTCTCTAACAAAGATAAAACTCCAATCAGATATCCATCCCAGTCCTGGGCCCATCTGTACCTCCCATGTAACTACCCATTACCCCCAAGCTCATGTTCCTCCACATCCACCCACAATCTCACAGACACCATGACCTATACATCTTTACCTATTACCAGCAACTCTGACCTTCTCATTGCATGCTCTAATCTTAGAAGCCGTGCAAACAAATTACCTGAATTCCATGCCGTCCTTGCCTCCTACTCCCCAGACACTGCAGTCATAACTGAAACCTGGATGAAGCCCCGCATCAAAGACTCAAATTACTACAAATGGTTACAATATTATAAGACAGGACAGGATAAACAAAGTGGTGGGGGTGTGCCAATTATGTTTAAAGAATCACTTAATCTAGGAAAAACAAACTGTTCCCCCCAGACATCTCTCATGCTGAACTCCTTATCACTCATAGGTTCATAGGTTCATAGGTTCATACTAGGCTATCTGCCCGAGGGCATTTACAAGCCTAGCCCATAGTTTTGTGGCTTACGCCACCCCTTTAGTATGGGGAACTATACCCATTATTTTGCTGTGCCTCTGTTGAGCAGTGACACTGAGGTAATCCCTGGGGTATATCTGCGATCTCCCATCCATTGGTCAAGATTTCTCTTGAACAAGGCCAGCGAGGTGCTCTGCCTCACATATACCGGGATTTTATTCCACAGCATAGGGAGTCTTTGGGTGATGAATCTATCCCTCCAGCACGTCCTATTAATAGCCGTGTCGAGGTTTAAGTCTCCCGCCCTTGTGGCTCTGACGGATCTAGATTTTTTGAGGTGAAGCATATTCATCAAATCTGGGTTTGACATGGCCTTGTATGTTAGGCAAAGGTCACCTCTGAGCAAGCGGTAAGCGACTGAATAGAGCTGGAGTTCTTTCAGTCGGGCAGCATAGGACAGATCGCCTCCAAGTTAATCCTCACAAATCCATTAACATCATAGCCATCTACCTACCACAGCCAGCACCCTGAACAACATAGAATCTCTCCTATCCTGGTCATCGTTTTCTCTCTCGCCCAAGAAACCATAATTCTAGGTGATTTCAACCTAGACTGGTTCTCCTGCTCCTCCAGCTCCCCTACCTCATTTATAAACTTATACAGCTTCACCCAAATTATTAACTACCCAACCCGCATCAACAAGCACTCCAACAAAAAAGGTTCTACATTACAAGATTGAAGCTTTACTTAATCGAATAAGTAAAGCTTGAACTTGTAATATTGAAACTGTAAATTGTCGAACGTCTGATTTAAACCAGGGAAACACTTCCCTTGGCCATTATGTGGAATATGCACGTTTCTCCAATTTCGGAGTTGGTATATTTAGTTAGGGGGATGTGGGGGTCGAAGCCCCCCACTTGATTTCGAATGTAAAGTTTTTTTTTTTGATTCGGCCAAGGGAAGTGTTTCCTTTGGTTGAATCAGCCGTTCGACAATTTTAGCTGTCAATATTACAAGATCGAGCTTTGGTTATTTGATGCACTAAAGCTTCGATGTTGTAATATAGACACATAAAAATCACTTCTAGACTGGATTTTAACCAACAAACCAAATCACAGGTACCAGGCAGGCTGTCTACCAGGCACACTGAGTGACCATGCTCCTACATTTCTAGTTAGGAAGACAACACAAATCCAAACCAGCATCTCATACAAATACACCCCATTGCAAAACATTTTTCTCCTCTGACACCTTCAATTTACTACTACAAAACTGTGATTGGTCCCCATTAAAAAACCTGCAACTAGTCCTAACTGTAGAATACTTCAATAACAAATTTCCTTGAAATATTAAATAATCTTGACCCCTCAGAAAAATTTGCCAAAAAAACAAACAGCTACCATGGCTTTCTAAAGAAATAAAACAACTAATGAAATAAAGAGATAAGGCCTGGTCACTATATCATATGACCCAAAATAAGAAACAACTTAGAAACCATGCTAAGAAAAACATCATCAAGGATAAAAGAACCTATTTCCTCACCTGCCAACAAAAATATTAGCACAATCCACAAAAATTCTGGCAGAATATCAACCACCTCCTTAACCCAGATAAAACCCCTACCCCTGCCCCCCTCACTACTAACTTCTCTGTGCCCTTAGCCTCACAATTCAATTCCCACTTCATCAATTCTATCACTTCTCTGCTAGACAACAAAACAATTCCACCACTCACTGTCTCCTCCCCTACCTCTAATGACGCAAACTCCTTCTCCTTTTTTCCCATTCCAACTTCCTACATAAAAAAACTCCTATGTAAATTAAAACCCTGCTGCTTAGCTCCCAACCAACTTCCAAACGAGTATCTAAAACTAGCAGCCCCATCCATCGCCTACCCCATATAATTAATAATAAACCACTCTATCTCCGAATAGTACATTCCTAAATTATGGAAAATCTCTCATATCATATGACTTCATAAAGGCGGCCCATCTACAGACATAACTAACTACTGTCCCATCACCATTCTATCCCCCCTTGCCAAAATTCTAGAGAAATGTATCCACCAGCAACTCATGAATCACCTCACTATCAACAACCTTCTCTCCAGCACCCAGCATGGCTTCATGCCTAAACACAGTACTAACTCAGCCCTCATAACCTTTACTGAGACCATTCACCACCTCAAAAATGAAGGGCAACTAGTCTCAGCCATTTTCTTAGATATGTCAAAAGCTTTTGACACAGTGTCCTATCAGCTGCTCCTCAACAAACTTGCCACTTACAGTCTCAGTACCACACCCCTAACATGGTTTCACAGTTATCAATCTGACCATCAACAGGCCACTAAATGGTTAAACAGCCTCTATTACCAGTCACCACCACCACAGGGGCCCCTCCTCTTCATAATATTTACTAACAACCTATATACTGCCACCCAATATGCCACCATCATCCAATATGCAGATGACTCCTCCCTTATCTGCTCAGCCCACTTCCCACAAGAACTCCAACACAAAATGCAATCATTCCAAGACATTGAAAAGTACTTCACCAGCCACCAACTCATCCTAAATCCAAATAAGACTAAGCTCATAATTTTCTCTAATAAATCTTCCAAACCCAGTACCCAATCCCTCTCCATACAGTCTAACAACGGTATAAAAATCGAACCCCACCAAGCTGCTAGGGATAACCATAGATGACTCACTAAAATGTATAAACATATCTAGCTGAACATCAAAAAAATACACTCTAAACTAGGCGCTCTATACAGGGTTAAACCTTACCTTACACAACAAGCTAGACTGGCCACTGCAAGATCCCACTTGCTATCCACTCTCCTATACTTCTCTGAGGTCTTTACTAATCTATCAAAAACTGACCAAAATAAACTAGACTCCTGCTATAACAGAATAGCTAAGTTTGTCACCAACCAACCCCACAGAACACACCACTGCACTGCTCTCCGACAGCTCAACTGGCTAGAACTTCCCAAACTATTATTACTAAACAACTTTCACTTGCCCATAAAATCATACTCAGCCCTTCCAACTGCCCAGCTCTATCAAACCTAGTCCAAACAAAGACAAACTGTAGACACCTCAGGTCATACAACAAACTAATGCTAAAAGAAACCCAGTCTCACAACTATCACAAAGACTCCCTCTACTCCCATAAAATAGCTAAAGATTGGAACACCCTTCCTCAACAGATAACTAAAACCCCCAACCTGCCCACATTTAAAACTACCATGAAAAACTATTTAAATGATAATTGGCTATGCCACTGTATTGCTCCCAACTAATATTCTTCCTGTTTTCCACTCATCTCACGTTAGCCCAAATAGTGCTCATACCACATAGGGCTATCCCACTATCTAGCTTGTCTCTTTGTTCCTTCAGATGACCTAACTTGTAAAACTACATGACCAATTTTGGTCTTTCAGAAGTGACTCTCCTTGTAAAGCTACATGACTTATGTCCCTCATATATTTAAAAAAAAAATTAGTATTCCTGTATGCCTGAAACAGGCATGGTTATATTGTATTCTGTTATATTTTGCTATAATATTTTTGTTAAGCTAATTTACATATTGTTAGCAATGTACTACTTAAGCTACGTTTACTGCTTGTATGTTAATAATGTTTTTGTTGTGGAGCTTTTCTTCCCGGGTCTTTGTTGAAAAAAAAGAAATCATATACTTACCATAACGTTCCATGTTTGTAGTCCATCTCGCCTACATTCTTGCTGGATGGGTTCGGAGCCGATATTTGGCACCAACTCGGCCGATACTAAAGCATGAGAGCTTTTACTGGCTCGAGGCTAGCCCCTATCCCAAGGTGTCTCACGGCAATTCCCCAGATCTTGTTTGCAAGAAAGCGATAAATACCTATCGGGTAAAACCAGTATAAGAGCTGTATAAAAGCAGACAAAGGATTTTGAAAATATAATCCATGCCAGGTGGACAGCAAAAGAGAACCATGTCAGGTAGCACCAGTATGGTCCACCAGATCCCCCAGGAAACAGGAAGGGGGTTGGAGGGAGGGATGCAAGAATGTAGGCGAGATGGACTACAAACATGGAACGTTATGGTAAGTACATAACTTCTTTATGTTATGTCGTCCTATCTCACTGTAATTCTTGCTGGATGGGACAGCGTCCCTAGCACCTATATCCCGGGTGGCTCAAGTGAAGAGACTCTTCAACACAGTGGACCCAAAGGAAGACCTGTCCCAGGAGGCCAAATCCAATTTGTAATGAGTTACAAAAGTATGTGGTCTTGCCCAAGTAGCTGTTGCACAAATAGTATCAATTGGAAGCCTAGATCTAAAGGGACATGAAGTAGCTACAGCTCTAGTAGAGTGAATTTTAACTTTGACGGGTAATTTTTTGCGAGCTTGTTGATAAGCAAATTATATGCAATCCGAAAGCCATTTTGAAAGAGTAACCTTAGAAACAAGCAAGCCTTTCATTTTGTCAGAAAAGGAAACAAAAATTTGATCTGATTTTCTGAATTCTTTAGTCCTATGTAGATAAAACCTGAGTATTCTGTGAACATCTAATTGGTGTAGCCTATACTCTGACTTATTAGAGTGGTTTGGAAAAAACAAAGGTAGCTCAATAGTAGTATTCAGATTGTGCCCTGAGCATACTTTGGGAAGAAAGGAGGGCTTGTCCTGAGAGAGACTCTATCCTTGTGAAAAATAATGTAAGGAGGTTGAATAGTTAGAGCTTGCAGTTCTGAGACTCTCCTAGCAGATGTTATGGTTACTAGGAATAATGTTTTCCATGACAACAATTTTAGGTCTGATGACGAGGAAGGCTCAAAGGGTGCAGACATCAAAGATGACAGGACTAAGTTTAAGTCCCTGGGTTCTAATGGTTGTTTGATTGGAGGCATGAGAAGAAGAACTTATTTTAAGAAAGTTTTACACAAGGAGTGCTGCATGATTGGATTTCCCATGAAGCCAAAGTAGAGATTGGAAATGGCAGCTAACTGAACTCTAATTGTAGTGGCTGCCACTTCTTCATGAAAAATTGATGCTAGAAAGGATAAAACAGATTCTACAGGAGCCGTATATGGATCTAAGCCCTGGTTCGTAGCCCAAAAAGAAAACCTTTTCCATTTGCTGGAATATAGTTTCTGAGTAGAAGGTTTATGGGATGAAATTAGAATATGTTTGACTGCAGGGGATAGGGGAATACACCTGGCTATTCATGGAACTGGAGTAGCCATGCTGTCAGTTTGAGGGTATGGATGGTGGGGTGGAACTGTTCTGATCCAGAATCCATGGTTCCTCCAAAAGGTAGGGCCACAGGAAGGGAAACCAAACTTGTCGAGGCCATTGAGGAGCAATGAGGATCAAGGAACTCCTCAACTGTCTTGCTTTCTGTATTACTTTTGGGATGAGTGGAAAAGGAGGAAAGGCATAAAGAAGTCTCGGGGGCCAATCGTGAACAAGAGCATCCCTGGGTGACATCCCCGGATGGGGAATGAGGGCAAAGTAGCTGCTGCATTTGGTGTTCAGGTGAGTGGCAAATAGGTCGCAGCAAGGCTGGCCCCATCTGTGAAAGATCTCTTTCACAACCACTGGATTCAGGGACCACTCATGAGGCATCAGAATTGCTCGGCTGAGTTTGTCTGCTATTAAGTTGGATTTCCCCGGGATATGCATTGCTATCAGGAAGCATTGAGTATCCATCACCCATTTCCAAACTCTTAAGGCCTCTCTACAAAGCGGGTAAGACTTGGTTCACCCTTGCTTGTTTATGCACCACATGACAGACATGTTGTCTGACTGAATTGCAATCGTCCCAGTGGGAAGGGAGCTGTGAAGTGCTTGCAAAGCATATAGCACCGCTCCCATCTCCAGAATGTTGATGTGCAAGTGGTTCTCATGGTTCTGCCAAGTACCTTGGACTGTCATTCCCAGATAATGCCCCCCCTACCCTATGTGGGAAGCATCCGTGGTCAAAACTGCTTTCTCTTGGGGAAGAACAAGTGGACGACCTAGGATAAGTTGTTCTGTGTGCAACCACCATGTCAGATCCTTTTTGCATGCAATTGTTATCAAAATCTGGTGAGACAATCGAAGGTCTTGCATCGACTATTGGGCAAATAGCAACCACTGAAATATCCTCATGTGTAGCTGAGCAAGAGGAACTAATAGGATGGCAGAAGCCATAGTCCCTAGGATTTGAAGGACTACTCTGGTCTGAACTTTTTGTTTGTTTATCAAGGATCTGACTTGACTGCGTAGAGACTCCACTCTTTCCGGTTTTAGCCTTACTGACATGGTGGTTGTGTCTATTTCTGAGCCTAAATATATAATGTGCTGCGAGGGAGATAAGACTGACTTTTGTAGGTTGACAGTGATGCCTAGATTGGCGCACAAGGGTAGAGTCTCGTCCCTGGTTCTGATGAGTTGATGCTTGGTGGTAGCAGTGAGGAGCCAGTCATCTAGGTACGGAAACATCTGGAATCCTTGACGTCTCAGGTGAGCCATTACCACTGCCATGCATTTGGTAAACACTCTGGGGGCTGTAGTGAGACCAAAGGGCAGTGTTCTGAACTGAAAATGACTGGCTCCCAGCCGGAAGCGTAAGTGTCTCCTGGAGTGCCTGTCCATTTTGATGTGGTAGTACGCACCCTGGAGACTGATTGAGCATATCCAGTTGTCTTTCCCAATAAAGGGAAATATCGACTGCAGAGTGACCATTCAGAACGATTTCTTTATATACTTGTTGAGCCTGCTGAGATCTAGAATTAATCTCCAGTCCCCTGTCTTTTTTGGAACTAAAAAAATCAAGAGTAAGTTCCGGATCCTACTTGCTCTGTGGGGACTTCTTGGATGACTCTTTTTGCAGCAACGAGATGACCTCTGATGTTGCACGGTTGGATGGGTGGTACATCTGGTAGAGACTGGTTTGTTAGGGGTTCAGAAACAAAGGAGATCAGGTAACCTCTGGATATTATGGTGTGTACCCAACAATCTTGTGTGATGGTTAGCCAGGCGCTTGGTTACAGCGATAGACGACCCCCAACTGTCTCCAGAGATGGACAGTCAGGCAACCCTTCAGAGGTGATGGAAGGGACGATCACAGAAAGTTTCTCTGTCTCCCCAATATTGCAGACCTCCTCTGCCGTGAGGGCAGCATCTTCCATTATATCCTCCACCTCTGCCTCTGGGAGAGGGTTGACCTTGTGCCTGAGGGAAACCATTTTGGGATTTACGGAACCACATTTTCCCTCCTGTATTACCCTTGGGATAGGGTCTAGATGGGAGAGAGAAATGGACTCAGATGGCAGATAGGTTTTTCCCTTCCTGCTCGCACCTAGTCAAAGTCTCTTTCACTTAGGGTCCAAAGAGAGATGAAACATCAAAGGGGACGTTAGTGACGGAAGACTTGAAGGATTCCGTAAAATTACAAAGACGCATCCACAAATGTCTCCTGAGGGATATTCCTGTTGTGGCTGCCCTACTCACACCATCTGCCGTGTATGAGATCAGCCTCATGGAGGAGCTAGCTATGGAAGTAAGGGTGGAGAGCTGCGCAGAAACCTTATTCATGGAACCTGGAGCTACTGAACCCTGGAGGGTGTCTCCTAACTCTTTCAGGAGATCCCTCTGAAGACAAGTAAAATGAGTCAGATTCAGCGATCTTAGTGTAAATGCCGCTGAAGAAAAAGTACGCTTCCCATACCTATCCATCGTCGTGGACTCCTTGTTAGAGGATGGGTATTAGAAAATGTCTCAGAAAATTCCTTCTTGTTGGCCACTGCTACCACCATAGCATCAACAGGAACTCCCTTACTAAGAAAAGACTTGTCCTCAGGTGCTGTCATAAACTTATTTGGCCTCCTTGGGACAGGCTCCACTGACTCTGGAGAGGTCCATGCTTTCTGCGATATGACCCCTAAAAGTTGGTCATAAGGCAGTGTCACCCAGGAGGTGGAAGGTCGGGAACCAAAGGCCTCAAGATACACTGATTCATCCTCAGTAGGGCTAGAGGTCTTCCAATCACCCCCTCTGCCTAAGGATTTCTAGGATGTCAGAAAAAGAGACATCCTCAGAAGGGGATCTAGGGGACCCTTCTGATTCCTCTAAATCAGTGTCTGACATGACAGACTCAGGTGAGTCGACATGCTTCCTCTTACATAGCCTCTTCCGAGGGAGCTCTCCAGTGGGATAATCTGGGGAGGTCTCGGAAGAGGGGGCACCTCCAATGGGGGCTACTTGGTCCTCTGGTTCCCTACGCTGTAGGGGTGGCAGGGGGGAAGAGGTTGTTGCCTACTGCTGGTGGGACACAGGTTCCAAAGTATTGGCTTTAGCAGAAGATAAAGCCTTCTCTATAGCTTGGAAAGCCCCCCCCCCCGCTCTGAAGAAGACCTCCACTCCGAGGGGATGGATTTTCGGCTCCTAGCAAGAGGGAACGGCTCTGAAGCAGAAGTGGGAGCTGAGCTGAGTCGAGCCGAGGCTCTGAGAGGGAGGGTCAGTTCCGATGAGAACCCAGGGTGACTGTCCCCCTCAGAGTCGACACTACAGCTTTGGCTCCCAGATCCCTCTGCTCCAGACTGAGCCATCGAGAATAGAGTAATTGGCTCCACGGAAGCAGGTTGAATCCCTGGAGCCGATGGGTCTAAGGCAGAGGAACCTGAAATAATAGGCTCCGAGAGCGAAGCAGTCGGAGGAGGAACAGTTGTCGGTAAGGGGGTTTGCTCTGAGACCTTTGGGTCTGGAGGGGCCAATTTTCTTGCCAGAGCTGGATCCAAAAGCAACCTCTTCACCACCCTCTCGATGTCCTCATCTGATAGAGTCCTGGAAGATCTGGTAGAGACAGAAGGAGATCTCCTTCTCTCCAAAATAGGAGATCTCAAGGTGGGAGACACAACCTTGATTTCAGGTAAAATTTTCGGTACCGAAGGTTGTCTTGGAGCCGAGGAAACTGATGGCACCGAAATGGATGAAGCTGAGTAGGAAAAGGAAATTCTTGACTCCGACACTTTAGTCGGCTCCGAAGCCAGGGCCGAAGATTTTCTCTTAGAGGATTTTGGCGCTGCCTGACCAAGTTCCAGCTGTTCCTGGAAGGAATTGGTCATGAGACCCCTATCTATGAGTTTTCTCTTTCTCTCATTTAAAACCCTAGTGCTAAATATGTGACAAAATGTGCAGGGTTCCTGCAAATGGACTTCACCAAGGCAATACACCCAACTGGTGTGGTTGTCTGTGAGAGACATTTTCTGCGCACATCTATCACATTTTTTTAAACCCCAAAGGGCGATGATCCTTATGCTTCCTATCCTTATCTTTTGACATTTCGAGTATCAGAAAGGATAAGTAAGATAACAAGACTAAAAGTATTTACGACAACAATAAAGAGAGGAAGAAAGAAGATAACTTTTTTTTTTTTTTTTAACAGTCTCACACACACAGGGAGGAAAGGCCCTCTAACTTAAATGGGTACAGTCCTATGGGGGGAATAGGGGTTGAGAACTTTCAAAACAGTCACACAAGAGACAATAAACTATACACATATATATATATATATATATATATATATATATATATATATATATATATATATATATATATATATATATATATATATATATATTAAAGAATAGAAAGGTAGAGAAAAAGACTAAGTTTAGCAAAAAAAATTTTTTACTTAGCCAACGAGCCAGTAAGACACAACCTCGAAGCTTTTGCGGCAAACGATATCTGGGGAATTGCCATGAGGCACCATGGGATAGGGGCTAGCCTCAAGCCAGTAAAAACTCTTGAGCTTTAGTATCGGCTGAGTCGGAGCCGAATATTTGAACCCATCCAGGAAAAATTACAGCGAGATAGGACTACATAACATCAGTTTGTTTTTCAATCCAGTCGGACACTACCTGGTTAACAAATGTAAATAAATAAATAATTGTTTTTTCTGCCATTTTCTATCAAAAGGAATTAGAAAGTCAGAAGGACAGAAAAACAGGATCGTAAAGAAAGTTCACACACTCACATGCAGTTAACAGGGAAAAAAACTACCAACAATGGTAGTAAAGTTACCAAGCAGTAAAAAGAAAGAAGGGACTACCAGTGATGGTAGGGGAAAGAAATACCAGTGGTAAAAGAAACACTCACTCAAGGGTAGACCAGTAAGAGATAGGAAATTTTTTTGCAAAATTAAAACTTAAGAAATTAGTTATAAAATAACTATAAAGTACTTAGCTACAAGAGAGTCAGCTGACGTGTCTTATTCACAAGAGTGGCAAACGAGCTTTGAGGTAATGTAGAGAAGTGCATTGTGAGTAGACTAGCATCTTGAGAGATTTTTTGGCTGACGTGAGCTTTATAATGACTGGATCGGTTCCAAGGATTGGAACCATAACCCACTAGTCAAGAATAGATGAAGACTGACAACACCAGATGTATTGTTTGGAATATGGGAAAAGATACATGTTCAGGGACTGGTGTGTTATGTAATGAAACAGTAAAAATCTTAGCTTACACTATAGTGAAAGTAGGTAGAATAACAGTGTTGGATATAAGGTGTAAATCATTGCAATTTATGCATATGGTACCAGAAAAGAAAGAGGAAATTTAAAAAAAAATCTTAAATTATGTAGGAGTGAATATGGAAATAATATTAGTGGGAGATTTTAATTGTGATTTTAAGGGAAAGAAAGAAAGAAGAGAATGATGTTAGGAAGGTGTATGAAATAATGAAAAATGGAAAATTATATTTATGGGATAGTAAACATTGGACTTACAAAAGAAATGAGATTAAAACAGAAAATGATTATTTTGTAATATATGACAGTTTGAAAATTAGAAAGGAGGAAACAAAGGAACATGTTTTACAGATCATTTGGCTAGACAGTTAGAAGTGAGGGAAAAGTAAGAATATATAAGGTGAGGTAAAGGTAGTAAAATATTTAATGAGAAAGATTTAGATGTGGAAGATAGAAGGGAAATTGATCAGTTATGGAAAGATCATGTAGAGATGAGAATGTTCTAGGATGACTGGACAGATTGGTGTATAAGTTTTAAAGAAAAATATAAAAATGCTTTTGGAATTCTGGAATGGGAATTCTTAACTAGCTTAAATCAAGACATGGAAAATACCAGTTTGTATATGGTCACAATAGATATTGTGGAATTATTCCCCAGTATCCCGCATGAACAGGGTTTGGATTGGTTTGGTGAAGCAATTAGTAAGGAAGCTGGGCTTAGTAATGGTTTAACTAACACAATACTGGATTTTATGAGAATAATTCTTTATAACAACTTTATATTTTTCAATGGAGAGTTTTTTAAACAGAAGAGTGGGGTGGCTATGGGGGCCCCCTGCGCCACAACGTATGCAAATATAGTTTTACATAAATGGGAAGTAGAATTTATTCATGCTACAGACTGGAGAAAAAACATTAGTTTTTACAAAAGATTTTTAGACGACATTTGTATTCTGTGGTCGGGTTCCAGGGAGCAATTTGTAGAATTTATGGAGTATTTGTCAAACACCACAGATTTCTTACGTTTCACCTATGAGATAAATGACACGTCTTTACATTATCTGGACATAAAATTAACGAAAAATTTGAATAAAAAAGGTTTTGTTTCTCAAATTTTCAGGAAGGACACACATTGTAATTCCTACTTGCATTTTGATAGTGGGCACCCTCCATATATTAAAAAGGGAATCATTAAGGGACAACTAGTACGAACTTCCAGAATGTGTAGTACCGATGAATTATTTTTAGATGAAGTTGAATTTCTCAGAAAGGCATTTTTAAGTAGAGGGTATCCACATTCATTTTTTCAAAATATATTGAATGAAATTTTAGAGAAAAGGGACCAGCACTTTCCTCCACTGTTAGGAACAGGTACAATTATTCCTAAGAGGCAGGATGTTTCAGATTATGAGATACATAACAACTTTGTTTACACATATTCCCAGGATGCAGGTTTCATTGAAAACACTATAAAGAACCTATGGCCAATTGTTTCCATGCAGGACGAATTCACAAATATTCTTCCAAGTAAAGTTTCTTTTATAAGAAAAAGAGATATTAACCTAAAGGGTATATTTGAGCAAAATATGCACAGTAAAGACAAAATTCAAGAGAATGTCATGGTTAAGAGGAAAGGAACCTTTCCATGTGGCAGATGCCATCAATGTTCATTTATTTGTAATAGTGAGCAGGTGTATATTGCTTCTCGGAATATTACATTAACATCTACACATCACTTTTCCTGTAACTCATCGGGGGTTGTTTATCTGGGATTTTGTCAAAATTGCCCATCATTTTATGTGGGAAAAATGGAAAGGGAGCTGAAACGCAGAATATATGAGCACATAAATGATGTGAAAACAAAAAAAGAAACTAGTGCTTTCTTTAACCATTCTTTGAATTGTGCAAATATGTCGATTAGGTTTTTGTACTGGACAAGGTAACCCAGGATTTGAGAGGAGGGGATTGGGAGACTGCTCTAAACACAACAGAATTAATGTGGCATTTGAAATTAAATGCAACTAAGTGTCCAGGGCTGAATGAGGGGATTAGTGTGACTAGTATCCTAAAAGCTAAAAGGAATAAGTTAAAGTAAGATTTTTGACATGCATTTTTAGCATTTGCAATTGATGTCTGGAATGAAGTAGTATTTTATAGATTATTTATTACATGATTTTTTTAACAAATATATTTTTAACAGGACATATTTTTAAATTGCATTACCAATATTGCATTTATTTAAAATCCGATATTATATTATATCATAATTTATAATATACAAACATGGCTTGGATGTATGTTGTCATGTTTTGTTCCGAACCAGCAGATTGTCAGATTTCTAAAAGTGGAATTCATTCAATTGAATATAAAGATTAATTTATGTTTTAAATATTGATGCATTTCCAACTGTTTGAAGTTAATGTTTTAAGCATTCTAGTAATTGTTTTAACATTGGATGCAACAGGATACCTAAATGTTAGTTGCGCATCATTATTTTTAGAAAAAATTCTTTAACGTATTTTAAAATGATTGTATCACTTTTTAAGGATGAAGCAATGTAATGTAATGTTTTTCAAAACCATTTTTAATATGATTAATAGGACTTTGAAATTTATTGGTTGATTTTTCAACAATTATATAATTAATTTACACTAATTGTTTAATGCAATGCTGGGTTAAAATAATATAAAAGCATTGCCTGGTTGTGGGATTATTACACTTGAAAAAGCCCGTTACGAACGGGCGAAAGCGCTTGTGTTGGATTTCTTTGCTGTCTTTGATTAAAAGAAGTTTTACTTTGCTTGACTGGTGCCTGCTATTTCAGCCTTTTTGGATTGCTTGGATTGCTTGAAGTCAACGTAACTACATTTGTGGTTCCATTAAAAAGAACACATTACCAGCGGAAGAAGGGGTCTAGGTTTGCCGCATTGTTTTTTTCAAAGTCTTCTTTTTGCTGTTCATTGGTTGGTCTTTTTTGATGGTGGAAGACCTATCCTCTCCTGTCTTTGCCGACACACCGCTTTTGCTCATGGAGGAAGCGGATGACACGCCGGTGACGAGGAAGGAGCTGAATCAGGTTTTGGCTCTTTTGACTCAGTTGAACAACACTTTAATGAACGCCAATGGTTCTAATAGCTCTGGTTTCCCCTGTAATCAGCAACAAGGTAAAGAAAAAGAGTGGAATGGCGAACAAAGTAGAGATTTAAAAACTATTACATCGTCTAAAGACCCGGTTATTGTGGACCATCCCTCGCTTTCTCCTGTAACCAAATCACGGACTAATAGAAATGATTTCTCTTACTTGGACAATAGCTTTAATTTTAAGGCTTGGACTGAACAGCAACCTCGCTTTAAAACAGGTACTTTTAATGTTCAATTCAAACAGCTGGAGAATAAGTTTGAAACCTTTAAAAACAAATTGTATGCGTATAAAAATTCACAATTAGAACTTAATTATTTAAGAGAGTGTATACAAGTTGTGCGTGTGCCTAAGGGATTACGCTGTTTTAGGTATCCGAATAATGCACATTCTGGCTCAGTTCTATACTCCCAATTAATGGAGTTGTTTAACAAAACTGGTATAGAAATATTAAAATTAATGATAGATGACTATACCAGCAAGGGTAATTGTATTTTAAATTAACTGAATGTTTTACATGATAGTATTATTAAGGATGACAAATTTACAGGATATAAGAAAAAATACAATGACACATTCAAGGAAGTGGATGAACATTGTTTTAAGGTTCTAGACAGAAAGGCCAAAAAATTGGAAAGAGAACTTATTGAATATAAAGAAGGCAGAGCATACCCAGCTATAGGTGTTAAGAAAAACATAAATCATGATGAAATAGGGACTATGGAAGCACAAGGACTAAATGATGTTTATGATTACTCTGATATGCTCAGGAGAAGTGAAAGGTTGGCACAAAAGGGTGCTAACAATGGCCAGCAGGGTTTTCAAGTTCCCCAGGGCAGACCACGGGTAAAATCAAATCAATACCAGCAGAATGCTTGGGTGAAAAGACGTTGAGTAGTAAAAATAATTCAGTAGGTAATAACATTAAATGCTCAGTGGTGATGAGTGAGGAAGGAATCTGTTACGTTAATAGTTTGAACAACTTTACTATTTATAATTATACGGACATGGATATCACAGAGACTTTTTTTGAATTATTTACAAAAGGGCTCCAATATGTCCCCCACAGGGTAAGCTATCTTCCTAAACTGTTAATTGAGTTAAAGTTGTTTGTAAGGAATTTGAATTTAGCAGTGATTTTTAAGAATCAAGGGGCACATGATCATTCACTTTCTAGAAGCAGCATCTTTAACCCTCCCACTCATCCCAAGCTAAAAATGTTTGAGGAACTTACTGAGAAAGTCCTGAGGGAAAATCTTGGAAAACAGCAAGATATGTACCTCCCTAATTTTCCTCACAGACTGCAAGTCATAATAGATAACTTAAAAAAGAATGGGGTAAGGGTCATGAAACCCGATAAAGGAGGGGGGATAGTTTTGATGCAACAGCTGGAATATGACAATTTTATATACAATATGTTACAAGACACTAACACTTATGAACCTATTTCATTAAATGAATTAAACATTGCATTGGGGAAGGTCAAATTTCATATATATGACCTATTAATGCAAGGGTTCATTAATGAGAAAGTACACAACTATTTATTTGTTTCCAAACCAAAAACACCAATTTTATTTGGTATCCCCAAGGTACACAAGGGTCTAGCTCCTTTAAAGTTTCGTCCAATAGTAGCTGGAGCGGGGGGAATAACAGAACCATTTAGTAAATTCGTGGATTTTCACTTAAAAAATTATGTAACAGGTTTAGAATATATCTGCAAAGATTCTTGGGAATTCTTAACTAGCTTAAATCAAGACATGGAAAATACCAGTTTGTATATGGTCACAATAGATATTGTGGAATTATTCCCCAGTATCCCGCATGAACAGGGTTTGGATTGGTTTGGTGAAGCAATTAGTAAGGAAGCTGGGCTTAGTAATGGTTTAACTAACACAATACTGGATTTTATGAGAATAATTCTTTATAACAACTTTATATTTTTCAATGGAGAGTTTTTTAAACAGAAGAGTGGGGTGGCTATGGGGGCCCCCTGCGCCACAACGTATGCAAATATAGCTTTACATAAATGGGAAGTAGAATTTATTCATGCTACAGACTGGAGAAAAAACATTAGTTTTTACAAAAGATTTTTAGACGACATTTGTATTCTGTGGTCGGGTTCCAGGGAGCAATTTGTAGAATTTATGGAGTATTTGTCAAACACCACAGATTTCTTACGTTTCACCTATGAGATAAATGACACGTCTTTACATTATCAGGACATAAAATTAACGAAAAATTTGAATAAAAAAGGTTTTGTTTCTCAAATTTTCAGGAAGGACACACATTGTAATTCCTACTTGCATTTTGATTGTGGGCACCCTCCATATATTAAAAAGGGAATCATTAAGGGACAACTAGTACGAACTTCCAGAATGTGTAGTACCGATGAATTATTTTTAGATAAAGTTGAATTTCTCAGAAAGGCATTTTTAAGTAGAGGGTATCCACATTCATTTTTTCAAAATATATTGAATGAAATTTTAGAGAAAAGGGACCAGCACTTTCCTCCACTGTTAGGAACAGGTACAATTATTCCTAAGAGGCAGGATGCTTCAGATTATGAGATACATAACAACTTTGTTTACACATATTCCCAGGATGCAGGTTTCATTGAAAACACTATAAAGAACCTATGGCCAATTGTTTCCATGCAGGACGAATTCACAAATATTCTTCCAAGTAAAGATTCTTTTATAAGAAAAAGAGATATTAACCTAAAGGGTATATTTGAGCAAAATATGCAGCGTAAAGACAAAATTCAAGAGAATGTCATGGTTAAGAGGAAAGGAACCTTTCCATGTGGCAGATGCCATCAATGTTCATTTATTTGTAATAGTGAGCAGGTGTATATTACTTCTCGGAATATTACATTAACATCTACACATCACTTTTCCTGTAACTCATCGGGGGTTGTTTATCTGGGATTTTGTCAAAATTGCCCATCATTTTATGTGGGAAAAACGGAAAGGGAGCTGAAACGCAGAATATATGAGCACATAAATGATGTGAAAACAAAAAAAGAAACTAGTGCTTTCTTTAAGCATTCTTTGAATTGTGCAAATATGTCGATTAGGTTTTTTGTACTGGACAAGGTAACCCAGGATTTGAGAGGACAGGATTGGGAGACTGCTCTAAACACAAAAGAATTAATGTGGCAATTGAAATTAAATGCAACTAAGTGTCCAGGGCTGAATGAGGGGATTAGTGTGACTAGTATCCTAAAAGCTAAAAGGAATAAGTTAAAGTAAGATTTTTGACATGCATTTTTAGCATTTGCAATTGATGTCTGGAATGAAGTAGTATTTTATAGATTATTTATTACATGATTTTTTTAACAAATATATTTTTAACAGGACATATTTTTAAATTGCATTACCAATATTGCATTTATTTAAAATCCGATCTTATATTATATCATAATTTATAATATACAAACATGGCTTGGATGTATGTTGTCATGTTTTGTTCCGAACCAGCAGATTGTCAGATTTCTAAAAGTGGAATTCATTCAATTGAATATAAAGATTAATTTATGTTTTAAATATTGATGCATTTCCAACTGTTTGAAGTTAATGTTTTAAGCATTCTAGTAATTGTTTTAACATTGGATGCAACAGGATACCTAAATGTTAGTTGCGCATCATTATTTTTAAATTCTTTAACGTATTTTAAAATGATTGTTTCACTTTTTAAGGATGAAGCAATGTAATGTAATGTTTTTCAAAACCATTTTTAATATGATTAATAGGACTTTGAAATTTATTGGTTGATTTTTCAACAATTATATAATTAATTTACACTAATTGTTTAATGCAATGCTGGGTTAAAATAATATAAAAGCATTGCCTGGTTGTGGGATTATTACACTTGAAAAAGCCCGTTCTGACGGCGAAAGCGCTTGTGTTGGATTTCTTTGCTGTCTTTGATTAAAAGAAGTTTTACTTTGCTTGACTGGTGCCTGCTATTTCAGCCTTTTTGGATTGCTTGGATTGCTTGAAGTCAACGTAACTACATTTGTGGTTCCATTAAAAAGAACACATTACCAGCAGAAGAAGGGGTCTAGGTTTGCCGCATTGTTTTTTTCAAAGTCTTCTTTTTGCTGTTCATTGGTTGGTCTTTTTTGATGGCGGAAGACCTATCCTCTCCTGTCTTTGCCGACACACCGCTTTTGCTCATGGAGGAAGCGGATGACACGCTGGTGACGAGGAAGGAGCTGAATCAGGTTTTGGCTCTTTTGACTCAGTTGAACAACACTTTAATGAACGCCAATGGTTCTAATAGCTCTGGTTTCCCCTGTAATCAGCAACAAGGTAAAGAAAAAGAGTGGAATGGCGAACAAAGTAGAGATTTAAAAACTATTACATCGTCTAAAGACCCGGTTATTGTGGACCATCCCTCGCTTTCTCCTGTAACCAAATCACGGACTAATAGAAATGATTTCTCTTACTTGGACAATAGCTTTAATTTTAAGGCTTGGACTGAACAGCAACCTCACTTTAAAACAGGTACTTTTAATGTTCAATTCGAACAGCTGGAGAATAAGTTTGAAACCTTTAAAAACAAATTGTATGCGTATAAAAATTCACAATTAGAAATTAATTATTTAAGAGAGTGTATACAAGTTGAGCGTGTGCCTAAGGGATTACGCTGTTTTAGGTATCCGAATAATGCACATTCTGGCTCAGTTCTATACTCCCAATTAATGGAGTTGTTTAACAAAACTGGTATAGAAATATTAAAATTAATGATAGATGACTATACCAGCAAGGGTAATTGTATTTTAAATTAACTGAATGTTTTACATGATAGTATTATTAAGGATGACAAATTTACAGGATATAAGAAAAAATACAATGACACATTCAAGGAAGTGGATGAACATTGTTTTAAGGTTCTAGATAGAAAGGCCAAAAAATTGGAAAGAGACCTTATTGAATATAAAGAAGGCAGAGCATACCCAGCTATAGGTGTTAAGAAAAACATAAATCATGACGAAATAGGGACTATGGAAGGGCAAGGACTAAATTATGTTTATGATTACTCTGATATGCTCAGGAGAAGTGAAAGGTTGGCACAAAAGGGTGCTAACAATGGCCAGCAGGGTTTTCAAATTCCCCAGGGCAGACCACGGGTAAAATCAAATCAATACCAGCAGAATGCTTGGGTGAAAAGACGTTGAGTAGTAAAAATAATTCAATAGGTAATAACATTAAATGCTCAGTGGTGATGAGTGAGGAAGGAATCTGTTACGTTAATAGTTTGAACAACTTTACTATTTATAATTATATGGACATGGATATCACAGAGACTTTTTTTGAATTATTTACAAAAGGGCTCCAATATGTCCCCCACAGGGTAAGCTATCTTCCTAAACTGTTAATTGAGTTAAAGTTGTTTGTAAGGAATTTGAATTTAGCAGTGATTTTTAAGAATCAAGGGGCACATGATCATTCACTTTCTAGAAGCAGCATCTTTAACCCTCCCACTCATCCCAAGCTAAAAATGTTTGAGGAACTTACTGAGAAAGTCCTGAGGGAAAATCTTGGAAAAAAGCAAGATATGTACCTCCCTAATTTTCCTCACAGACTGCAAGTCATAATAGATAACTTAAAAAAGAATGGGGTAAGGGTCATGAAACCCGATAAAGGAGGGGGGATAGTTTTGATGCAACAGCTGGAATATGACAATTTTATATACAATATGTTACAAGACACTAACACTTATGAACCTATTTCATTAAATGAATTAAACATTGCATTGGGGAAGGTCAAATTTCATATATATGACCTATTAATGCAAGGGTTCATTAATGAGAAAGTACACAACTATTTATTTGTTTCCAAACCAAAAACACCAATTTTATTTGGTATCCCCAAGGTACACAAGGGTCTAGCTCCTTTAAAGTTTCGTCCAATAGTAGCTGGAGCGGGGGGAATAACAGAACCATTTAGTAAATTCGTGGATTTTCACTTAAAACATTATGTAACAGGTTTAGAATATATCTGCAAAGATTCTTGAGAATTCTTAACTAGCTTAAATCAAGACATGGAAAATACCAGTTTGTATATGGTCACAATAGATATTGTGGAATTATTCCCCAGTATCCCGCATGAACAGGGTTTGGATTGGTTTGGTGAAGCAATTAGTAAGGAAGCTGGGCTTAGTAATGGTTTAACTAAAACAATACTGGATTTTATGAGAATAATTCTTTATAACAACTTTATATTTTTCAATGGAGAGTTTTTTAAACAGAAGAGTGGGGTGGCTATGGGGGCCCCCTGCGCCACAACGTATGCAAATATAGTTTTACATAAATGGGAAGTAGAATTTATTCATGCTACAGATTGGAGAAAAAACATTAGTTTTTACAAAAGATTTTTAGACGACATTTGTATTCTGTGGTCGGGTTCCAGGGAGCAATTTGTAGAATTTATGGAGTATTTGTCAAACACCACAGATTTCTTACGTTTCACCTATGAGATAAATGACACGTCTTTACATTATCTGGACATAAAATTAACGAAAGATTTGAATAAAAAAGGATTTGTTTCTCAAATTTTCAGGAAGGACACACATTGTAATTCCTACTTGCATTTTGATAGTGGGCACCCTCCATATATTAAAAAGGGAATCATTAAGGGACAACTAGTACGAGCTTCCAGAATGTGTAGTACCGATGAATTATTTTTAGATGAAGTTGAATTTCTCAGAAAGGCATTTTTAAGTAGAGGGTATCCACATTCATTTTTTCAAAATATATTGAATGAAATTTTAGAGAAAAGGGACCAGCACTTTCCTCCACTGTTAGGAACAGGTACAATTATTCCTAAGAGGCAGGATGCTTCAGATTATGAGATATATAACAACTTTGTTTACACATATTCCCAGGATGCAGGTTTCATTGAAAACACTATAAAGAACCTATGGCCAATTGTTTCCATGCAGGACGAATTCACAAATATTCTTCCAAGTAAAGTTTCTTTTATAAGAAAAAGAGATATTAACCTAAAGGGTATATTTGAGCAAAATATGCACAGTAAAGACAAAATTCAAGAGAATGTCATGGTTAAGAGGAAAGGAACCTTTCCATGTGGCAGATGCCATCAATGTTCATTTATTTGTAATAGTGAGCAGGTGTATATTGCTTCTCGGAATATTACATTAACATCTACACATCACTTTTCCTGTAACTCATCGGGGGTTGTTTATCTGGGATTTTGTCAAAATTGCCCATCATTTTATGTGGGAAAAACGGAAAGGGAGCTGAAACGCAGAATATATGAGCACATAAATGATGTGAAAACAAAAAATGAGACTAGTGCTTTCTTTAAGCATTCTTTGAATTGTGCAAATATGTCGATTAGGTTTTTTGTACTGGACAAGGTAACCCAGGATTTGAGAGGAGGGGATTGGGAGACTGCTCTAAACACAAAAGAATTAATGTGGCAATTGAAATTAAATGCAACTAAGTGTCCAGGGCTGAATGAGGGGATTAGTGTGACTAGTATCCTAAAAGCTAAAAGGAATAAGTTAAAGTAAGATTTTTGACATGCATTTTTAGCATTTGCAATTGATGTCTGGAATGAAGTACTATTTTATAGATTATTTATTACATGATTTTTTTAACAAATATATTTTTAACAGGACATATTTTTAAATTGCATTACCAATATTGCATTTATTTAAAATCCGATATTATATTATATCATAATTTATAATATACAAACATGGCTTGGATGTATGTTGTCATGTTTTGTTCCGAACCAGCAGATTGTCAGATTTCTAAAAGTGGAATTCATTCAATTGAATATAAAGATTAATTTATGTTTTAAATATTGATGCATTTCCAACTGTTTGAAGTTAATGTTTTAAGCATTCTAGTAATTGTTTTAACATTGGATGTAACAGGATACCTAAATGTTAGTTGCGCATCATTATTTTTAGAAAAAGTTCTTTAACGTATTTTAAAATGATTGTTTCACTTTTTAAGGATGAAGCAATGTAATGTAATGATTTTCAAAACCATTTTTAATATGATTAATAGGACTTTGAAATTTATTGGTTGATTTTTCAACAATTATCTAATTAATTTACACTAATTGTTTAATGTAATGCTGGGTTAAAATAATATAAAAGCATTGCCTGGTTGTGGGATTATTACACTTGAAAAAGCCCGTTACGAATGGGCGAAAGCGCTTGTGTTGGATTTCTTTGCTGTCTTTGATTAAAAGAAGTTTTACTTTGCTTGACTGGTGCCTGCTATTTCAGCCTTTTTGGATTGCTTGGATTGCTTGAAGTCAACGTAACTACATTTGTGGTTCTATTAAAAAGAACACATTACCAGCGGAAGAAGGGGTCTAGGTTTGCCGCATTGTTTTTTTTCAAAGTCTTCTTTTTGCTGTTCATTGGTTATGCTTTTTAGAATGTCAGGCGGTGAGAAGAAAATAAAAGCAGAAATATACACTATTAAGTCAGGAACTATTTGGAGAAGTATTAAAAATAATACAAGCTTTTATGAAAAGGAGAAAAAGATATATGAAATGAATCCAGTGAAGATTTAAAAAGTTATATAAGCAAAACTATTTTCTACAAGGGAAAAGAAGTGGCTCTGTATTTGAGCAAGATAGTGAAACAAAATTAGTGTAATAAGGGAGTTGAAAAATAATGAAGGTGAAAGGGTGAATACACAGGAGAAAATATTAGAAGTAATAAAGGAGTATATAAAACACATTTAAAAAGGAGATGAGAGGCAGATATGGAAAGTTAAAAAAATTAAGGAAGGAAGATAATGAGATTATGGAGAAAAATATAAATATGGAAGAGCTTAATGAAATGTTAAAAAAATGAATATGGTAGAAATCACAGGAATGTATAGAATTGAGTATTGTATGTATTATAATATGGAAGAATGGCAAAACGTACATTTTGTAGAAGTTTTTAATGAGTGGTTAGAAAAAAGGGATGGTTAAAAAGAAATATGTAAGAGGGTTATTAAATTTATTTGGAAAAAAGGAGAAAAAAGGATATTAAAAATTGAGGACCAATAGTACTGAACAATACAGATTATAAAAAAACTTATAAGAATAATAGGAAAAATTAGGAAAAGGTTTGGATAAGTTGTTTGAGGATACATTTTTTGGAAAAAAGAGAAAGGAAGTCAAGATTTACTATGGATACTAAAAGAAGTGATAGATGATATAAATAAAAAGGCAGAAACTAAAGTTATGGTAGGAGAGTGAGCAAATTATTCGATAAAATACAATATGATGAGATATGGAATATATTAACAGATTACAATATAAGTGATAAAATAATAAAAATCATGTCAGTGCATGAGAATAATAATGTAACAGTAATATTAAATGGATGGCTAAGTGAAAAAATTAAAATGGAATGTGGGATAAGGCAGGGTTGTCTGGCAAGAAGCATTTATTTTGCATTAGTTATGAATGCGATTTTTAATAAAATGAATAGAGAACTGACAATGGCAAGATGTAAGATGATAGAAGGAGTACATATTCCAATAATTACTCAAGCAGATGATATAGTTCTAATTACTAAGAATAAGGAATGGATGGAACAGGGAATTAAAAAATTAAATAAGCATTTAAACATGCTTAGTCTAGATATTAATACAGATAAAAGTAAAGGAATTGTTTTTTGGGGGTAAACTAGAAGGTATTCACTTTAATGATGAGGAGACAGATATTTTGGGAATAATAATTGGAACAAATATGAAGAGAGACAATGGAAGAAAATTATACAAAAATTCAGAGAACTGCATATATTTTGGAAATAATATATATATTGTCATATAAGACAAAAGTATATATAATAAATTATACTCTTTTGGGTAAAATGGCCTAGTTCCCAAGTGTATACATGATTCAATTTAAGTATGAAAAATACATTATTTACTGTACTATCATTTATATAGGGATCAAGACTGAATCCTGCTAGAATGGAAATTTTGTATGTCAGGGATGAAGGAGGAGGATTCAGGCTAATTAATCCTATTGTCCATGCAGCTTCTTTGAATCTTTATAAAGTATTGGTAGGATTAAAAGAAGAAAATAGGAATTTAGTAGATATTATGATGAAAATCAAATATAAAGATGTTTGCGAAAGAATACGATTTGGGAAAAGATGGAAGAATAATGTAAATGATGATATAAAATAGTATCAACATAAAATTTTATTATGGAAACTGAATATAGAAAATTTAGGGAAAAAAAACAGAAAAGAATGGTATTTAAATATAATGAGTGAACAGTATTATATTTTCCCTTGGAAGCATTCAGAAAAGTGACAAAAGAAATGCAATTAAAATAAGGCTTCTATGGTGTAAAAGCATTTATGATTATAAGGATTTTATGTGGAGACTGACAATAAGTAACTTATCTGTTAAAGCAAATATGCCCTACAAAAGGATTCAAGAAAAGATATGCAATTATTGTGGGGAAGTTGAAATGCCAGAACATGTTTTTTTAAGTGTATGAGGGTGAGAGAATTATGGGAAAAACTGTGAAAATAAGATATTGAAAGATTTTAAAAATATAGAAGATATAAACATGAATATGATAAAATCTGAGTTTTATGGTAACAAGAAACAAAAAATGTGAAATAAATTGATGTTCTTTTATGTTATGAGAGACTGAAATAAAATGTAATGGGAAATGGGTATTATCTGAAGTTTTAAAGAAGATATGGTTTTGGTTGTGGAAAAAAAGTAGGGGGGGACTAACTGAAGTATGTGAAACTGTATTATGTTGTAAATGTAAATAACTGTAAATAATGTATATAACATAAACAGTATATTTAAGTTATAATTAATAACAAAAACCCTACTTCTTAGCAGAGTGCTTGTTCCGTTCCTACCCCAATGGCAGCTGAAAGACAGCAGTCAAGGAAATCCAAGATAGTGGCTAACACAGAGGGTGCAGTGTCTGAAGCTATACCAGTTTCTGAGGAAATGTTTCAGCAGAATTTGTTTGTTTCATCGGAAGCAAATGTGCAACACAATGATGGATGTGTTATTACAACCCTCCAGTCGCAGGATGGTATTTTTGGTGAATTGTTGATGCAAAGTGAGCCAGAGAGTGGAAAATGTTTGTTGGGGTGAAATTATGGACAGAACTCAGTTGGAGGAATGTGAAGCTATTTTGAAAGGAGATCACCAGACAAAGACATTCTATGCTCAAACTGTTAAAGAAATTGCATTAAAAGTGATGAAAGACAAACAGATGACAAGAAATATCAAGAATCAAAGGAGATTCAAGGTAACAATTCAGAGCAAGGAAGAAAAAGAAATGGACAGGTATGACATTTGTGATAATTTAATGGTCACATTGGGAGTGAAGGCTGAAGAGGTAAGTACTTTTATTCCTACTTCATAACATTAGTTTTGAGGCTGTTTCTGTTCAGGAAACATTTTGGGGGGAATATAAGAAGAAAAAGAACTGTAATCCATGGAATTCTTATGTAGTTAAAACATTTCACACAGAAACAAAAAGAGATTACATGTTCTATTTTGAACTGAAGTTGAAAAAGAGACTTTAAAGAGACATTTAAGCAAATTTTGTAAAAAAGTTATGGACATTAGCTATGGACATTAGCAAAGTATATGATAACATTTCTCCTAGAGTGGTCTGAGTGGTAGTTAGCTTTGAAAGAAAAATATAAGAAATGTGTATGGATGCTTTAAAGGATATGGAAAAGAACTATATGGAATATTATATGATGGAATGGAGACTTTATGAAAAAATCAAGAGAAAATTAAAGAATTATTTAAGCAATGGTATTTTTACAAGGTAAAAGAGAAGAGGTATCAGCTTACTTCAGTAGCATAGCTAAAGACAATACTAGTATAATGAGAGAAATAGAAATGAAACATAACGGAGAGGTAAGATGATCTCAGGATCAAATTATGAATATCATAATAAATTATGAAAGGAAAATGTTTCAAAATAAGCAAAAATGTGTGAAAAGGAATGGCATGTTAAAAAACTGACAGAACAAGAAAATAAGGAATTGGAAAACAATATTTCTTTATTTGAATTAGATAAGGTATTCCACCATGTTAATTTATAGTCAGTTTCAGGATCAGATAGAATAAGATACCAGTTTTATAAAGATGTTACAGACTGGCAGAAAAAATACTTCATAAAAGTTATGAATGATTGGTTAAATGAAGGTTTTCTGTATACAGATTTATGCAGTGGTATACTTAAGGATGTCAGGAATTATTATTCATAGGAAGTAAAATTGTGAATGATGTTATAAACAGGACTGATGAAACCAAGATCAAGATAGGAGATTTAAGTAAAGCTTCTAATATGGTACAACATGAACTTTTGTGGACAATTATGGAGAGTATAACATTAGTAAAAAAAAATAATGTATGTTCTGCATATAATAAAAATAAAGTAAGAATTTTAGTGAATGGATGGTTAAGTAAAGAAATATATATAAATAATAGCATATGTCCATGATATCCTGTGAGTAGTATATTATTTGCATTAGTTATGAATGTATTAGTCAGAGATGTAAATTTGCATGAGAGATCCTACTTATAATAGTACTAAAGGTATAAAAATTCCAGTCATGTTTACTCATGCAGATAATATTATATTAATTATGAAAAACAAAGTCTGGCTGAAAGAAGTTGTATGTTATATACAATGATGTTTAAACATAACAGGCATAACCTCAAATAAAAAAAAAAGGTAAAGGATTGGGTAATACAGTACAAACAGGAGTAGTATATTTCTCAGTGAAAGAAATCTCTGTGTTAGGAATAAGATTTTTGGGGGGATGTAAGTGAGGAACAGTGGAATATGATATCAGATAAAATAAAAGAGCTTTGTTGTTTTTGGAAACCATACAAGCTGCCGGGTCTATATTAAAACCCCGAAAGATCTAAAACGTGAATGTATGTACATCGACACATAAAGGTTGATGTACATACACAGCGAAACACGAAAACGGTGAAAATCAAAATGCCAAATGTGTTTTGTCAGCAAAATGTGCCACACGGGTAAGTACAAAATAAAAAAAAAAAACATTAACATGCTTATGCAGGGGGGCAAGCCACCCTGCACCCCCCCATACACCCCCTTCTTAAATATACCAACTTCGAGACCGCACTACGGTGGGGAAAAGGATATATTTCCTTATCCCCACCACCACGCTGCTGGCTAGGAAACACGTTCGGTATTTTGATTTTCACCGTTTACGTGTTTCACTGTGTATATACATCGTACTTTATGTGTCGATGTACATACATTCGCAATTTAGATCTTTCATGTTTCTAATATGTAACCCAAGCTGTCATTTAATACAAATATTTATTTGATTAATTCAGTTTTACTGGAAAAGATTGCTTATTTAGTTAGTGTTTATTACCACACTATATAAAAACTCTTTCACTGATTTTTCTTTAGAAATACTACAAGTAATTGTTTCTTTCATATGGGATTCAAGAATGAATCCAAAGAAGAGAAGAGTCTTATACATGGACAAGGAAGATGAAGATTAAGGATTAATGCACCCAATTGTTTCTGCTGCTTTGAATTTGTATAAATTGTTTTGGATAAATAATACAAATGAAAACTTGGTAGTAAATTTACTGAAGTCCAAATATAAGCAGCATTGGGATATGTCAAAAAACCAAAACAGGACAAACATGTTTAAATGAAATAATGAGATATTATCAAGAAAAAAGAATTTTATGGAAAATAAAAAAATGGCAACATAGAAAATTAGAGGAAAGTATGGTATAAAAATATCATTACTCAATATTATTATGTTAATCCTTGAGCCAAGCTAGCAAACGAAAAAGTTGAAACTATAAGAGTATAAAAAGCACAGTGTAATAAAAAAGTAGAATGTTAAGATTTTTGTGAAGATTAGTGATTAATAAATTAGCTGTAGAAGGAAATATGCCTTATAAAAAAATAGTGAAAGAGTTTTTATATATTGTGGTAAAGAATAAGCTACAGAACATGTTTTCTTACAAAGTATAACAATTGCAAAATTGTGGGAAAAACTATGTAAAGAAAACTTATCTGTATGGATATTATAGACATGAAAATAAGAAATATGTTAGTAAAACAGACCATTTGGAATATATAAATTAAATCACATTGAATGGTAAAAGGAGACCAGCAGTAATTTTAAGAAAAATCAGATGGTGGTTGGGAAAAAAGGAATGGGTTTCAAATAAGGTTTAACATAATAACAAATAATAAGATTTCTAAGACTGTACAACAATAATGTAAAGGAACTGAAGTTTGTACATTGTATACGTGTGTAAATATGTAAGTTTGTAAATAGTGTTATACAGAATGTTTTTTTTTTCTTTTTTTTAATAAAGAACCCCTATGCTTTTCAATAGGTGCCATGGGATTCTATACATAAACCTGAGCTATCACCAACTCAAGCAGATCAGACCTCAGTTTAATATCTCATCTGACGGATAACACAATCAGGAGTGCAGACACCTCCCTTGCAAATTCTGCACTATAATGTCAGTAGTACAAACAACTGGAGTAGGAATAAAATCCACAGTCTTCTTGTCATCCAGCACCCAAGGTGAGTGTGCTATCTGTTGTGCCATTGACACTGCTTTAATGAGTGTAGCTGAGACATCAGAGAAAAAGGCTGCTTAAGTCAGAAGCTCACTGTATTGTAAGAAAAAAAATATTTTGATTTATTTACTTAAGTGGATGCTTAAAGAAAAGCAATGTGTTAAAAACTGCATTGAAATTCACTTCAGAAGTGTTTTGAAGCTGTACGTATAAAAACTGCAATAACAATAAGTGTGCTGAAATTGCATTAGAATAGTAATGTATTGAAATGAGCATGTGTGTGGGTGGGGGGGGGGCAACCATTGTTAACTGTGATTACAAGTTATGGAATTTGCTAGAACTATGTTCACAAAAAAAACTATAAAGATCTCAGAATGAAAATGCAAGTTTTAATTATTCTGAGCTCAGAATGAAAATGCAAGTTTTAATCAGTTAATTTGTGCTAGAGTAAATAAAGTCATAGTCTTTTGTTGGCCCCACCCAAGGAAGCACATATACAATAGTTGGACTCAGTGAAGTAAAACAATTATTTTTTAAACAACTTTATTAAATGATCACTTAAGACATAGGCAAACATACACTAACAGAAAGGAAAACAAACCATTTTAATATTTTCTATTTAAATACAAGATATATCACAAATATTTTCTTTGCTACTATCGTCAGTCCAGCATTACAAAAACCTCATGCCTCCTCCTGAACATTGTGCATGTATTGTTCCCACAATTTCCATTTACTTCTACATAATTTACTCCTTCCCTTTTCTATAGATCCCTTTTCCAGTTCTTTTATTTCTTTTATAATATTCAATACCTCAAATACAGTTGGTGTAAACTTTGATTTTCATTTTCTAGTAATTGCTTTTTTGGCAGCTAACAGAATTAAACTTAATAGGGCTTTACTATGTCTAGACAATTCAGATCCTGTATCCCAGCACAAAAGAATAATTTCCTTACTTAGAGTCATTTGCTCACCCAATATTTCTGACAGAATACTCTGTAGGGAATTTTTAAAATCTGCCAACTCATTAAACTCGCAAGTTACTTCTTTCTTCTCCATCTCACCTCCAGTGTTTGCTATCTACATAAAGAAAAAATATTTAAAGTCTGCTTGGGGTATAAAAATACCTGTACAAATACTGAAGTAAAACAGTTTTTAATCCAAGTTTAAAAAAACTGTATGGCATGAAAAGCAGTAGCAGAATGCTAAGCATTGTTGAATATTTAACAAAGTAATAAAAAACTTTAAATTTTATTTGTATTTGTTGACCACAGCAGGGCACTGATTTCCATGGACCTTTTTCAGACTCTGCCTGGGGACATTGCCTGGTTAAATTAATTGCTCAGAGTCACAAAGTTAGGCAATGGAGGATGAGATAATTAAACCCCAGATGACTAGATCACAGGTTGCTTACTAGACGTGTGTATAATGAATGCACTGCACTGCTGAAAGAAATATATTGGGGGGAAAATGCCTTTGGAGAAGACTATGTGCTCAGGAAATTACTGAAGCTGGGTATATGTAAGAAAGTACAGTTGTGTAAAATCTTACCATAACAGTAGATGTCATTCTCTTCACTGTTGCAGTATCCTTTACAACAGGGATACCCTGCCAAGGGCAGCCCAACATCCAGCCAGTATAGCAAACCCTTTTGGTTGTAATGGGTATGCTATACATGACACCTATGTTCCCCGTGCATGGAGTGAGGCATAAAAGTGATGTCTGGACATACCAGCCTCAGAACTGAAAAAGCTCCAGAAGGAATCCAAGGATAAAAATAGGTAAGAAAAATACGCCAAACCGGTGTCTGCCAACCACCACAAATCACCAACCAACCAAAAACTGGAACTGGAAGTGAAGCAAAAGAACCTCTTCCAAAATTGGTTTTAAACGTTTTAATCCACAGTAAAACACAGTAAGCCACGCAAAAATGCGTGGCTTACTGTGTTTTACTGTGGATTAAAACGTTTAAAACCAATTTTGGAAGAGGTTCTTTTGCTTCACTTCCAGTTCCTTTGGTTGGTTGGTGATAAAAATAGGTAACAAACGCATCCAGAAGGAAAAATAACCAGGGGAGGAGGGAGGGAGCGAATACTGCAACAGCAATGAGAAGGATATCTACTATTATGCTAAGATTTTATACACCAGTACTATGTCCTTCCATGTCAGTGTTGCAGTATTCTTTACAATAGGGAGAGTGCAGAAGCTCAAGAAGAAGATGAGGACAAGGACGGTCCAGCAGATCCCTCTAGGAAGCCATGGAGAATTACCCTGGCAAAGCCAGCTCTGGCCCTAGAAATCACATCCAACTTATAGTGCTTAGTAAAGGTATGCACAGAAGTCCAGGTGCTGCCTCAAGAACAAAATTAGTATCCAAGCCCTGGAAAAAAGCACCAGAAGAAGCCACAGCTCTAATTGAATGAGCCTTAAGAGTAGAAGGAAGACTCTTCTCATGAAAAGAATAGCAAAAAGAAATGGATTTAAGATATCCAAGAAGATATGGTTTGCTTGGAAACTGCCAAACTAAAACACCTAGGATGAAAAGAAACAAAAAAGCTGATCAGATTTATGAAAAACTTTAGTCTTATCCAAATAATACCCGAGTTGTTTATGCAAATCCAAGGTGTGCAAAACCTCATTAGCAAACTGCGGAGAAAGGAAAAAAGTGGGCAAATGAATAGACTGATTAAGAGACAAATCATTAACCACCTTGGCCATAAAAGAAGGATTAGCATGTAGGGGGACACTCTGTCCTTATGGAAAAATAAAAAAGAAGAAACAGCCATAAGGGCTTACAGCTCAGATACCCATCTAGCAGAAGTAAGGGCCAAAAGAACAGTCTTCCAAGAACAATGCTGTAAAGAAGCTAAAGCAGCAGGCTGAAAAGGACCTGGAGTTAATTTTCTACAGCAAAATTAAGGTCTCAGGAAGGAGGGGCAGGCTTCCTGGGAGGCCTAATCTGAAGGACTCCTTTAAGAAGCTGTTTGGCATCAAATCTAGAGGCTAAAGGGGGAGTGAAAGGCAGACAAGCAGAGATAGCTGATAACTGAGCCTTAACAGAAGAATGGGCTAACCCAGCTTTGAGCAATTTACACAAATAATAGAGAACCAAAGGAACATCCACAGTAAAGTGGACCCAGGTTATGAGAAAGACACCAAACAGAAAACCTCTTCCATCTGGATAACTAAGATTCCCTAGTAGTGGGCTTCCTGGCCTCCTGCAGGACCCAAAGCACACTCTCAGAAAAAAGGTGTCTGTAATGGAAGAAAACCCTATTATCCACAAAGTCAGTTGAAGTGTGGACAGGCGGGTATGCATGAAAGATCCCTTGTATTGTGTGAGTAGGTCCACCCTGTGAGGCAACTTGTGATGATTGCCCTTGGCAAGATGCAGAAGAAGATTGAACCAATACTGTCTGGGCCAAAAGGAAGTCACCAGCAAGATTTTTTGGAGCATCCTGTTTTATCTTGCACAGGACTTTTAGAATGAGAGGAGGAGGGGGCGGATCATAAAGAAACATCCCCTTCCAAGAAAAAGATAGGGTGTCCACCTTCCAGGCCAGATGGCATGGGACTCTGGCACAAAATAGAGGAAGAGGAAGTTGTCTGTTCAGAGGGAAAGCAAATAGATCTACTTGAGGAGTATTCCACTGGTGGACAATGTCCAGAAACACATCCCTGTGAAGCATCCACTAGTGTGATACCATTATGGACCTGCTCAGAGAATCTGCCACTATATTCTGATCTGTGGAAATGTAAACTGTCTGAAGGGTCACTTGATACTGGATAGCTAGCTCCCAAACATGAATGGCTAGCCTGCATAGGAGATAAGATCTCGTCCCCCTTTGCTTGTTGACATACCACATCACTGTGGTATTGTCTGTGAGAATCTTGAGATGCACTGGAAAAAAAATGCTTGAAGAGCCAGCAGAAGAGCTCTCATCTCTTTGATATTAATGTGGTCTTTCTTTTGTCGAAAAGACCAAAGGCCCTATACCATCAGAGGGCCGAAGGAGGCTCCCCATCCCACGTCCGAGGCATCTGTGAAAAGTTCCTGAGAGGGGACTGGCAGAAGAACTCTCATCTCTTTGATATTGATGTGGTCTTTCTTTTGTCGAAAAGACCAAAGGCCCTATACCTTCAGAGGGCTGAAGGAACCCCCCAATCTCACATCCAAGGTATCCGTGAAAAGTTCCTGAGAGGGGACCCGAGGTTGAAAGGGAATCACTGGGGTGAGGGATAACTGATGAATCCACCACTGAAGTTCCAGTTTGAGGCATGGAAGTACGGGGATTAAAACATTTAAAGGATGAGAATGTTGAAGCCAAACTGACTTTAGAAACCACTGAAGCTTTCTCTTGTGGAGCTTGGCTATAGGTAGTATAGGAATGGTGGAAGACATTTAACCCACAACCCTCAGAAATTCTCTGGCTGTTATTGAAGTCAGAGGAAGAAGGGGTTGAAAGTAAGCAATGAGCACTAAGGCCATGGGAGGAGGCAGGGATGCCAGCACTGGAACAGTCTGGATCCTGCAACCCAGAAAAACATGATCCTGAGAAGCAGTCAGGAATGACTTCTGGAAATTTACTGTAAACCCCAGGCTTTGGAAGAGAGAAATGGTAAAGTGTAGACGCTGAAGTAAGATCTCTTAAGAGGAGGCCTAAATAAGTAGATCATCCAGATCGGGAAAGACCTTTATCTCCCTTAGTCTGCAGAAAGCAATCACAGGAATGTGGCATTTAGTGAAGACCCTTGGGGCAGTAGAGAGCAGAGAACTGAAAATGCCAGGAAGCAACAGAGAAATGTCAAAGCTTCCTGAAAAAGGGATGAATAGCGATGTGTAGATAAGTATCCTTGATATCCAGGGAGACTAGAAAAGCCTGAGGAAGTAGCAAAGAAAACAAGGTTTGAAGGGATAGCAACCAAAAGGAAGGGACCTTCAAAAAGGTGTTTAGCTGAGAAAGATCTAGAATGGGTCTCCAGGTGCCTTCTTTCCAAGAACATTCTAGAGTAAAACCCCTTCCCCGTGTGAGGAGTTTGAACCTCTTGAATTATACCTTGAGCCAACAGGCTCTGCAGCACCTCTGAAAAAAAACTGAAATTGTTCCAGAGCAGGCTTAAAAATGCCCCAAAAAAGGGGGGGGTTCAACCCCTTTAATAACTCTGGTGAATTATGGAAAGAATTCAGGAGTCTTGGGTAATTTTTACTTAAATAGGAAGGGACAGGGAAAGATGCAGAGAAAGAGGAATGTGACTGAGAACAACAGGATAGTCAGATTCACCTAGATTGTCAGGAAAAGGAGGCTTCCGAGTAGAAGAAGTTTGTGTAGCCTTAGCAAGGGAAGCTCTTCTACCACCCTTTTTATCTTTGGGGGGAGGACAAGACTGTCTATGGACAAAGGCAGGCTTATTGGAATAATTCCTCTGAAACTTGGGCACAGGGTAAACAAAAATATGCTTCAACTCCTGTAAGGCATTGCCCTTTTCTTGCAGGGCCTTAAACAACTCTGCAGCAGCAGCACCAAACAAATGTTTATTACCCAGAGGAGCATCCATCAGTTTAGCCTTGATATCATCAGGCAAAGGTTGAATTTTGAGCCAGGAATACCTCCTCAAGACAGATCCAAAAGCAGCAGCCCTAGATGAAGCATCATAGCTGCATTTAAATGGTGAGCTACTTGGGAGGATGTCGCAAGCAAACCAACAGTAGAGACATTTCCCTCAGAATAAGGGAGATCAGAAATAGCCTGACAGGCTTGAAAGAGAAGAGCCAAAATATACCTAGTTGTGTGTGTCTTATAGTTAACAGCTCTAAAGGCTGAGGTAGCAGAAGTGTACACCTTCTTACTCAGCCTATCCATGGTTCTGCTATCCTTATCAGAGAGGAGCAATTTAGTAGGCAACAATTTGGAAGGCTTATCAGAAGCCACTGACACCAGAGAAGGGTCGGCAGAGGGACACCTATACAGACGTTTGCAGTCCTCAGGCACTTTATAAAACCTATCAGTTTTTTTGGGGGGGAGCAGGGGGTTGAGCATCAGGAGCCTTAGAAGCAGTAGAAAAAGCATCCAGCAAGGCAGCAAGAATTGGGGAAACAGAGGGGCTAGCAGTGTCCATTTGCAAAAGGTCATAGTCCCCCTTCTGAAAATCAGACACTTGAGCACAGTCTCATTTGAAAAATTCCATCATTCTCATTCTAGAAACAGTATCACCAAATGAAATCTCCTCAAAAGAAGACTCCGGACTTAAAGACTCTTCTTCCTCAGAACCATAGTCTAGTGGCAAAGGAGGAGTAAGTCAGGGACACTTCATCAGAATCATCAGCAACCTCCTCAGAAAAATCCTGTTTCCTAGGCCTCTTAAGAGGGGTAAAAGACCAGAGGAGCAGGAACAGAAACAACCTGTGGAGGCTTGACAGCCATAAGGGGATTAAACAATCCATCTGCTATTCACACTGAGGATCCTTGGCAGCAGGCAAAATATGTTTAGTTTTCTGCTTCTTTTTGAGTGGGATGTCAGTCTTGAAAAATCTTGGAGGCTCTGACCCCTGACAGCACTCAATAATGGTAATCAAGACCTCTTCCCTAACTAAAATTTGAGGAACACCCGTAGGCCCTTCAGTAATAACCAGACACAGTTCCCTCTGCACATCCAAGATGAATGTCTGCAGAACCTCCATGGATGTGCATGGCATCGGTCCATGCTGGCCTCCAAAGTGGTGACAGCAGAGGAATCTGAGAAAGAAATCAGACACTCCTCCGGGCTTTCATCAACCTCCAGAGAGATGTCCAGTGAAGGCTGCACAGCCAAAGAATTGGACTGAACTTTCTTGGCCTTTTTCTTCATAGACGTCTGGCCCTTGGGCCGGAAAGATCCTTCCATGGTATCTTTAGCCAACAATTTAAGTAGTTGGCTCTTGAAATAAATCACTAGGAAAGAAAGCCAACTTCTCAATGTTTTAGGGGCAAAGCACTGACAAATCTCGCAAAACGTATGGTCGTGAGAAGCGCCTAAACACAACAAACTTTGTTCATAACAATCTTTATGAAGAATCTTTCTCCCACACTAGCATTTCCCCTTTCCGGATGACATGAAACCCAACAACCAGATTACAAGGCAAATGTAAGGTGAATAAAATCAAAAACCCTAAAAAGGCACTTATCTGAAAGTGGTAGAACCAGCAGATGAATGGGCATTCAGACTGATGATCAAAGATGGAGTTCGGACTAGTGGCAAAGAAATTCTAAGGATGGTATGTTCGCATGTCACCTTTATGCCATAAGCTGTGCTGGGGAGCATATGTGTGACATAAAAAGTACCATTTATGACCAAAAGGCTTTGGTATACTGGCCGGACATCGAGCTACCGTTAGCAAGGGATCCCTATTGTAAAGAATACTGCAATAGGGATATGGAAGGACATTGTGTCGTTAGTATAAGCAATGTATGGAAACAGTCTGCTTAAAGAAAGTGAAGCAATAACTACTGAAAAAAAATTTATATCAGTGCAAAGTCTGTATCTCCCCTAAATCTGCAAAAACCTTCCAAGAAGGTGTTTGTGCTAACATTTATAAAATAGACATAAAGTAAAATTGGTTGTATTGGAAAGTACAGTAACAAAAGGTAAGAAACTGAGTGAATACTGCTGTTTATGAACTGTGACAGAACTTTAGGTTGCTATTGTGTTATGGTAAAGTGTAGCTATATACAGTATCATACTTAAAAGGGAACAACAGACAAATGAAATTGTGGTGGGTAGTATTATTTATTCTGAAACTGTATTAAGTACTCCTTATAACTAAATCCTGCGCTTGAACGAAATGGTACACAATTAAAGTTTACTGTAAAATCAGATATTGAATCCTAGTAAACTTTGAGTTGAAATACACTGTTTGCACTGATATAATGAAGCAAAAAGTAAGCAGATAACAATATTTGTACTAAAAGTAAAAATGTTACTCTGAATAAGGGGCAGACTGTTTAAAAAAGAAGGCAAAGGGTTACTGAGTCACCAGTATGTCGGATGTCTCTGTGGAAGCTTCAAACTGGCAAAGGTGAAATGCTTACTAAACTATAAGTATGGTTATAATGGAAACGTATGCTGCAGTTCTAATAAATCATGAGACAAAAATCAGTGGGCCGCAAAAAAAAAAAACTGTTTAACAGCAACAAACACGAATGAATATACCAAGTAGTGTCATTGGCAGAGAACAAAAAGACTTGCTTCTTGAATTTGACAGACAAAAGCAAAAGCTAAAGAAAAAACACAAAATCCTAATAAATCCAAAAGGTGTACACAGATTTGGAGTACCAAACAGCTTTAATCCTGCTACCTCGGCATTTCACCTTCAAGGGATATCAACATATCAAATTCTAAAGCTTAAATACACTAAACAATTAAACAACTGTGTTTCAAAATTTGTCTATACATCCCACTTTTAAAGTGACATACATAAACATAAACACATCCCTTAATCATGAAAAACTACTACATTTCCCACAGAACTTCAGCAGTAGCAAAATTACAACAACAAAATTACAATTAATTCTGCAGCAACAAAATCATCAAAAAATTAAACCAAGTTTGCATAAAAAATACACCACCACTTTCTCATAATGTGTGTACTCAAATGAAAAATATGTACACACACATATATACATATATATGGACATATTATCAATTAAATTTCTTCAGAAATTTAACACCACCCCTTGATTTAATCCATGTGGGACCAAGGTTCCAAAATTAAAAATGAAAGTAGTCTCCAGCTAATTTAACTTATTAGCAAATAGAGTACCACTACCACAGTTGCCAGATGGTTGGGCTAATACACTAAAAGGCAGGGAATCAAAATTTCTCAAATTGGCTTCAATAAAATGTTCTGCCACTGGACTGAAGCCTATATTACCCCCTTCTAATATTTACCAAATGTTCCAAAATTCTAATCTTAACTTTTCTTTTGGTCTGACCTATATACCATCTAACCTCGTCACACCCACAACCCAGAATGTATATAACACCACATGATTGACAATTGAACCTTGCTTGAGAGACAAATCTGTACCTATTGATCACACTATTAGATACATTTCTGATTCTATGGCACACACTGGATCTCCCACAAGGAAAAAACCCTAATGAGCTATTCTGGATATGATTGGAAATTGGGTAGTTCAACAATTATTTTAGGTTTAAGAATCTACCTAAAGAAAAAGTCACATGTTGTGGAAAAAAAGTGCTGAGTTATCATCAGCGGTTATCATTGGCCATAACCTTGTAACCACCTGTCTGAGTGTGTCTGAAAAGGGACTAAACCTACTAACATAAAATATTTTATTTTCTGTCCCCAAATCTCTTGAAGTAAATTGAATTCTATGTCCAAACTTACTATTTTCATGCAATTATTCTCTATTTATCACATTATTCAACAATTTATTCTTTGCTTCATTAAGAATAGATCTAGAATACCCTCTGGCCGATAATCTCTCCTCTACTTCAGCCAGAGATTTCTCTTTAGAAGCCATCTCAGAAGTATTCATCCATACTCTTCTAAATTCACCATAAGGCAATGACTTAATGAGATGTTCAGGGTGCATGCTGGAAGCATGCAAAAAATAATTCACAGCAGTACCCTTCCTAAATGAAACATATTGAATAACTCCCATCTCATTTACAAAAAAACCGGGCAATCCAGAAGTAATGGCACTGAAGTCTGTGTGACAACAAAACTGTAAACCATGACTGTTACAATTCAAGTCCTCCACAAATATCTCAAACTCAGATAGAGGTCCCTTACATATGAAAATCAAATTGTCTATGTATCGCCTATATAACATCACCTTCTCCTTGTAATAAATATGGCTGTACACAAACCGCTTTTCAAACTCCCACATGTACAAAACAGCATAAGAGAGAGCAAAAGGAGCCCCCATAGCAGTGCCCCTTGTCTGCAAATAATATTCCTTGTTAAAACTAAAATAGTTGTGTGTTAAACAAAATTCAAGTAACTCCAAAAATGTAGGCACTGCCAGGCCCTTCACCCAGTATTGATGCCATAACTTCAAGACCCTTACCTGTCGTAATATTCATGTACAAAGAGGAGATATCCAAAGTGGCCCAAAAATATTCTTTTCTCCATTCCATATTCTGCATTAGAATACAAAGCTCTTGTGTGTTCTTTATGTGGGCTGGTACAGAACTCAAATGCATTTTAAGTAGAGTCCAATAATACCCCCACATTTTCCGGGTAAGAACCGATGCCAGCAACAATCGGTCTCCCTGGTGACCTGCTCACATTCTTGTGAATCTTTGGTATAGCATAAAAATATGGTTATCGAGCATTGGCAACAAACAACATCTTAACAGACTATGATGAAAGGAACCCCAATCTTTCCCCCTTCTCTAATAGTTCACTTAACTCAATGTTAAACCATGGAAGGGAGCTTAACATAAATTCTGTTGTCACACAGAAGTTCACTTACCATGTTCTGGTAGCCAGCTTTGTCCATAATAACCTAGTTACCACCCTTGTCTGCTACCCTAAAAATATAATCTCCTGTTTGGCCATGAAGTTTGGACAATTCCTGCCATTCTTCTTTACTTAAATGATTTACATTTGAATTTACTAAATTCTTTTTCAATGTTATTCAACAATTTTTCAAACATAGCAACAACAGGAGACAATTTAGGGGGATACTGCAACAGTGATATGGAAGGACATTGTGTCGTTAGTATAAGCAATGTATGGAAACAGTCTGCTTAAAGAAAGTGAAGCAATAACTACTGAAAAAAAAATTATATCAGTAAAAAGTCTGTATCTCCCCTAAATCTTCAAAAAACTTCCAAGAAGGTGTTTGTGCTAACATTTATAAAAACAGACAAAGTAAAATTGGTTGTATTGGAAAGTACAGTAACAAAAGGTAAGAAACGGAGTGAATACTGCTGTTATTGAACTGTGACAGAACTTTAGGTTGCTATTGTGTTATGGTAAAGTGTAGCTATATAGAGTATCATCCTTAAAAGGGAACAACAGGCAAATGAAATTTTGGTGGGTAGTATTATTTATTCTGAAATAGTATTAAGTACTGCTTATAATTAAATCCTGCAGTTGAACGAACTGGTACACAATTAACGTTTACTGTAAAATTAGATATTGAATCCTAGTAAACTTTGAGTTGAAATACACTGCTTGCACTGATATGATGAAACAAAAAGTAAGCAGATAAAAATACTTGTACTAAAAGTAAAAATGTTACAGTGAATAAGGGGCAGACTGTTTATAAAAGAAAGCTAAGGGTTACCGAGTCACCAGTATGTCGGATGGCTCTGTGGAAGCTTCAAACTGGCAAAGGTGAAATGCTTACGAAACTGTTGTTATAATGGAAACGTATGCTGCAGCTCTAATAAATCATGAGACAAAAATCAGTGGGCCACAAAAAAAGAAAAAAACTGTTTAACAGCAACAAACACAAATGAATATACCAAGTAGTGTCACTGAAAGAGAACAAAAAGACTTGCTTCTTGAATCGGACAGACAAAATTCTATTTGGCTGCTGAGTGCTTACAAAATGATAAAGGGAAACTATTGCAAGAACTGCAAAGTGACATTGAATTATTAAAAGCATCACTATTAGAGGACATTACATAAATGGAAAATAAAGCTCAGGAAATGCTGCTAGCATTATAGAATTTAAGTGTGCTGACACTATCTCTGATTTGTTTTACGGTTTGGTAAAAATACTTGATTCTGTGATAATGGAGCAAGCAGGGTTTCAAAGATACATGACCTCTTTAAGGTGGGAGTTATGAGGGAAGCAGAAAGTTTAAGAAAACAATGAAGTAACCAACCACCAGGGGGCGCTGTTCCTGAGCAAAATGAGAAATTAAATCAAATGGAAGAATACTTCTCAACTATCCAGATTTTCACATAATGTCCAGATTTTTGTCTCATATTATTGGCATACTGCTCATAAAATTTGTGTTTTTCTGGCAAATCCCTTGAAAATTAATTCAGTAAATGAGATATTTGTGGTTCAGGCTTTATATCCTTCAGAAAATGCGAGTTAATGCAAAACCTGTTATTCTAGAAACTTTATAAGTTTATAAGAGCAATAATGCTAGTTTCCCCTTGATCTTGGGCCTTTGTGCTGTATATATTTTAGCTTTGTCCAGATTTCTTCAAGTAAGAGGTTCAGAGGAATAAATGGAAGCACAACATAAAAGACAAAGTACAGTTGTGTACACTTACCATAAATGTAGATGTTCGTGTGTATTCACTGTTGCAGTCATCACACTTTGGTTATCTGCCTGCAGGTAGCCCTCAGTCGGGCCAAATACCAGAGTCTTGGGATTTCTGCATTGGATGCTGTCACCTCTTCCAAGACGTCAGGTAGTCAGGGGTATAAAACATGCAGCCGATGCCATTACATCAGTTCTTCTTGCCCCAGATGTCAGGAGCCCCCAAAATAGGAAGCTATTACATGGTGTGGAACACCTCCAGTAAAAAGTAAATACCCCTGCCATAAAAGATGGCCATAAAGAGGATAGGTAGAAAGGATAAAGAAAGCCAGGGGGTTGGAGGGAAGGAAACCAGGACAGCAACAGTGAATACACTCTAACATCTACATTTATGGTAAGTGTACACAACTGTACTATGTTCTTCGTGTTTCACTGTTGCAGTCATCACACTTGGGTTGATTCCCAAAGCTGAGGAAGGGTGGAGGCAGTCAAGAAGTGTTAGGGCTGGCTAGCAGGCCTTGTAAGACTGCTGTAGCAAATTCAGCTCTGGCTTTAGAAAAAATAGGTGAGTGGTAATGTTTGGTGAAGGTATGTACAGAACTCCAGGTTGCAGCTTCCAGGATGTCCCTGGTAGGGACTCCCCTAAGAAATGCTGTAGAGATTGAAGTAGCTCTAGTGGAATGAGTTCTGATCCCCTGAGAGGTAGGTTTTCCATGGTGCTTGTAGCAGAAATGGATGCAGTGTGCTATCCATTTGGAAATGGTTTGCTTTGAAATGCCCTTGCCCTCTGCCACTGTAGCAAAGCTGACTAGCAGCTGGTCAGATTTTCTGAAAGGCTTAGTCCTATCAGGGTAGAACCTGAGCTGTCTGTGCACATCCAAGGAGTGCAGGATCCTTTCTCCTTTATTCTGAGGATTAGGGAAAAAGGTTGGCAAATGGATGGATTGGTTTAAAGCCACACTGGATACCACCTTGGGCATAAAGGATGGGTTAGTCCAGAGGGAAACCCTGTCAGCATGGAAAATAATGAAGGCTCCATCGGCATTAGTGCCTGTAACTCAGACACTCTCATTGCTGAAGTAATAGGTAGAAGTAAGGCTGTTTTCCAAGAGAGGAATTTTAACTCTGCTGAAGCAGCAGGTTCAAAAGGGGGAAGTGTGAGCTTCTCCAGTACAAAGTTAAGGTACCAGACATGGATGGGAGCTCTCCTAGGGGGCCTTAAATTGTTAGCTCCTCTCAGGAACTGTTTGATGAGAGGGTGAGAAAAGAGAGGTGGCTCAGTATTATAATAAGCTGAGATAGCAGAGGCATGAATCTTAATGGATGAGAAGGATAGGCCTCTGTGGAGCAGCTCTGCTAGGTAATCAAGGATTTGAGGTAAGGTGGGCACAGCTGTGTCCTTTCCTTAATACTGACTCCAAGAACAATATCTTTTCCACTTTTCAGCACAGGCTTTCCTAGTACTAGGCCTTCTGGTCTCAAGAATGATGTCCAGCAATTGTTTGCTGAGAGATGCTGGTGGTGTATTCAGGGGATAAGCAAGACTGCAAGGTTTAGGGTTTGCAGCTGTGGATGCAAAACCTGTCCCTCCTGCTGAGACAGTAGGGAAGGTGTCTGCTGTAGGTGCCAGGGTGGCACTGCTGTCAGACTGCGTAGAAGTGGGTACCAGTGCTGGTGTGGCCAGTCTGGTGCAATAAGGATTGCCCTTAGCCTGTCCTGTTTGATCTTGAGTAGTACTTTTGAGAGAAGGAAAGGCATAAATTGAGAGGTTTTCCCATGTAAAGGATAGGGCATCCACCATCCAGGCTCTGCTGTAAGGGTTCCTGGTGAAAAATTTGCTCAATTGGTGGTTTTGGGGGGAGGCAAAAAGGTCCACCTCCAGTGTTCCCCACCTCTGGGTTAGAAGTTTGAATGAGTTGGGTTCCAGTTTCCACTCGTGAGGGTCCAGTAGATTTCTGCTTAAGTCGTCTACCAGTGAATTTTGCTTACCTGGTAGGAATTGAGCTTGTAGGTTCACTTGGTTGCTCAAGGCTGTGTTCCACAGGGCCATGGCTAACCTGCAGAGTGGGTAAGAATGAGTTCCCCCCTGCTTGTTTATGTACCACATAACTGTGGTGTTGTCTGTCTTTATCAGGAGCTGTCCTGGAAGGATAAGGTATTTGAAGGGTGTCAGAGCATTCTGTACAGCTAGCCTCTCTTTTTGATTGATGTGCAGGGGAATTTGTTCTGGGCTCCATTTTCCTTGAATGCATTTGTCTGCCATGTGAGCCCCCCATACACAGTCTGATGCGTCTGTTGTCAGGGTTTGGGCGGCGAGGGGTTGAGTGGAAGGAAGTCCCTTGTCGTGGTTGCATGCCACTGCCCACCAAAGGAACTCTGTCTTTAGACAAGGTATGATAGGAATGACTGTTTGCAGGTCCTCAGAATGTTGACACTACAGACTTTTTAAGTACCAATGAAGTTTCCTCATATGTAGTCTTGCATATGGAATTAGCAGAATGCATGAGGCCATGAACCCTAGGGCTTGCAGTATTTCCCTTGCAGATAACTGGGTTTTGGTGGCCATTAGTTTGGAATAGTTTGTCAAATGGACCTGCTTTTCTGGAGTGAGGAATGCCATCTGGGGAAGTTGTGTTCAAGCTTGCTCCCAGGAATACAATTTGCTGGCTGGGCACCAGTTGTGATTTCTTTTCATTGCTGGTGTATCCCAGTGAAGGTAGAAGTCTTTTTACAAATGCCAGGTGCTGAAGTAGCAATTCCTGACTGTCTGCCTGAATCAGGCAATCGTCCAAGTATGGGTAAATGAGAAGTTATGTACCTACCATAACGTTCCATGTTAGTTGTCTTCTCTTGCCTTCTTTCTTGCTTGATGGGTTCGGAGCCGATCCTTGGCTCCGACTCGGCACTTGCTAAGCTCGAGAGTCACTTTTACCAGCTCGAGGCAGCCCCATATCCCATGATGCAAGGCGGTAAGTACCCAGATCTCGTTTGATGACAAAAGGGCAATAGCACCTAGCATAAAAACTTCCCAAAGGAAGAAAGAAGGAGAGAAAAACCTGCAGGATGGGAGAAGGACCAGCTCTGTATGGTCTTCAGAACTATAATTCTTTGTAGAGAAAGGTCTGTCCAGGCCTGGGGGAAGGAGGGAGGGTCGCAAGAAAGAAGGCGAGAGAAGACAACTAACATGTAACGTTATGGTAGGTACATAACTTCTCAATGTTAAGTTGTCAATCTCGCCTTCATTCTTGCTTGATGGGACCGCATCCCTAGCACCTCTATCCTGGGTGGCTCAATGGAACAGACTCTTGAGGACTGTAGAGCCAAAACTGGCTCTGTCCCTGGAGGCCAAATCCAATTTGTAATGGGAAACAAATGTATGAGGAGTGGCCCAAGTGGCCGCTGCACAAATAGTGTCTAAAGGAAGTCTAGCTTGAAAGGCTGTAGAAGAAGCTAAGCTTCTGGTTGAATGTGCTTTAGGTTTTGAGCACAGCTGTTTTCCCCTGAGCCGATAAATTTCAGAGATGACAGAAGAAAGCCATCTAGATAAGGTCACTTTTGAGACAGGAAGGCCTTTCTTGTTATCAGCATAGGAAACAAAGAGTTGATCGGATTTCCTGAATTGTTTTGTTCTGTCCAAATAATATCTGAGTTGGCGGTGGACATCAAGATAATGTAGTTTTTGTTCCGATCTGTTTGAATAGTTTGGAAAAAATACAGGGAGATCAATGGCTTGATTCAAATTAGTCTTTGAGGTGACCTTAGGCAAAAAGGTCGGATTAGCTCTCAATTATACTCTGTCTTTGTGGAAGACCAAATAGGGGGGGCGAACAGATAGAGCATGAAGTTCAGACACCCTCCTAGCCGATGTAATAGCTACCAGGAATAAAGTTTTCCATGAAAGAAATTTCAGGGAACAAGAAACAGCTGGCTCGAAGGGGGGAAGAATCAAGGATGTCAGCACTAAATTTAGGTCCCATTGAGGAGGAGGACTCCTGACTGGAGGCTTCAGGAGGAAAATTCCTTTCAAGAAGGCTCTACAAAGCCTGTGGATCATGATGTTGTGATCTGCGAACCCGACACGAAAGTTCGAGATAGCAGCCAACTGAACTCTAACTGTGGAAGAAGAGGAGCCCGCGTGAAAAATCTCCGCTAAGAAATCCAAAACTGCTTGAACTGGAGCAGTGAAGGGATCAATATTCTTGGCTTTAGCCCAATAAGAGAAACGTTTCCATTTGCTTGTATAAATCCTCCTGGTAGAGGATTTTAAGGAAGCTACTAGGATGTCTCTAACAGGGTTAGAGATCATAGGAAGCCTGGCTAAGGAAGGAAGTGGAGCAACCATGCTGTGAGGTTGAGAGAGGGTAGACCGGTGCAGCTGACCGGATTGGTGAATCAGAAGATCTGGCACTGGGTCCAGATGCCACGGCTGCACCAAAAGGTGATGATGGAGGAACGGAAACCAAATTTGTCGAGGCCAATAAGGAGCAATGAGAATCAATTTGGCTCTCAAAACGGTTGCTTTCTGGATAACTTGAGGGATCAGAGGAAAAGGAGGAAAGGCATAAAGAAGTCCCTGGGGCCAATCCTGGGTCAGAGTGTCTCTGGGGGGATGGCCTGGCAGTGGGAAGAGAGAGAAGACGTCTGGGCATTTGCTGTTTTGGGGAGTAGCAAAAAGATCGCAACATGGGCGACCCCATTCCAGAAAAATCTCTTCCACTATAGATTGCATGAGAGACCACTCGTGAGGCATGAGAATAGCTCTGCTCAATCTGTCCGCTAAAATGTTGGTTTTCCCAGGGATGTGCGTTGCTACCAGAAACCGATGAGAGGAGATCGCCCATTGCCAAAGTCTGAGCGCTTCTCGACACAAGGGGTAGGACTTGGTTCCGCCCTGTTTGTTGATATACCAAACTACAGACATGTTGTCTGTGTGGACTGCAATTGTCCCTACGGGAAGAAAGTCGTTGAGGGCTTGCAACGTTAAAAGCATTGCTCTCATCTCTAGGACATTTATGTGCAGGTGGTATTCGAAAGGTTGCCACGTCCCATGAACCATCCTGCCCTGATAATGACCCCCCCCACCCGATCAGGGAGGCATCCGTAGTGACAGTGGCTACCGGAGATGGGGGTACAAAGAGTCTGCCTTGGTGAATCTGGGGAGAAGTGATCCACCAAGCAAGATGATTCTTGCGAACCTGTGTCACCAGAATTTGGTGACGCATTGGAAGTTGTTGGTAAGACCACTGAGTGAACAACATCCATTGAAGAAGGCGCATATAGAAGCGAGCCAGGGGAAGAAGGGTAATGGCCGCAGCCATGAGGCCTAACACCTTTAGAACCATTCTGGCCTGTACCTTCTTGTTGGCTAGAATGATCTTGACGTGACTTTGAATGTCTGAAATTCTTTGATCTGTAAGGGTAGCTGACATCCGAACAGTGTTTAAGTTTGCGCCTATGAAAGTAATAGACTGGCAGGGCAATAAGGATGATTTTTCGGAGTTGATCGAGATGCCCAATTGAGAACAAAGATTTATTGTGTAGTCCCTGGCTTGAACAAGCTGATGCCTGGTGGTGGCTGAAAGGAGCCAGTCGTTGAGATACGGAAACACCTGGAATCCTTGACGTCTCAGGTGAGCCGTGACCACTGCCATACATCTGGTGAACACTCTGGGGGCTGTAGTGAGACCAAAGGGCAGGGCTCTGAACTGGAAATGACTGGACCCCAGCCGAAAGCGGAGAAATCTCCTGGAGCGTCTGTGAATTTTTATGTGATAGTACGCATCCTGAAGATCTATTGAGCACATCCAGTTGTCCTTCTGTAAGAAGGACAGAATTGACTGAAGAGTGACCATTCGGAATCTTGTCTTCCTCACAAACTTGTTGAGTCTGCTGAGATCCAATATTGGTCTCCAGTCTCCCGTCTTTTTGGGGACCAAAAAGAACCTTGAGTAGATTCCGGGCTCTGAATGATCTGTTGTAACTGGCTGAATGGCTCTTTTTTGCAGTAGTTTTAAGACTTCTAACTCTGCAATTTCCTTAGACCGGTGGTACATCTGGAAGGGAATTTGAGTGATAGAAAGGACTTTCCTCGAAAGGAATTTTGTAACCCTCGGATATGATCGACTGTACCCATCTGTCTTGAGTGAGGGAACGCCAGGCTTCTGGGTACAGCGATAGTCTTCCCCCGACTGCCTCCAAGGAAGGACAGCCAGGCAACATCTCAGGGATGCTGAAAGGGCTTGTCAGAGAGAGGCTCTCTGCTTCCCTGGTTTTGTGGACCCCCTCTGCCTCTAGAGCGGCGTCTGTTATTGTTACCCCCTCTGCCTCTAGGGGTAAACTGACCACGTGAATCCGGCATGACTCCTTGGGATTTACGGAACCACATCTTGCCACCCTTCTGCCCTTTGGGGTAAGGTCTAGAAGGGGTGGAAAAACAGACCCCTACGGCAGAAAGAGTTTTGCCGTCCTGCTCACACCTGGTCAACGTTTCCTTCACTTGAGGGCCAAACAAAGCTGACCCATCAAAGGGAGAGTTTGTGAAGGACGCCTTAAAGGGATCTGCAAAATTACAGAGCCGCATCCAGGCTTGGCGTCTAAGAGCCACACCTGTACCTGCGGCCCTACTCGCTCCATCAGCAGCATATGATATCAGTCGCATGGAGGAGTTAGCAATAGAATTAAGGGTTCCTAGCTGCGAAGCAATTTTTCTTGAGCCCCTGCAGCTGTAGGATCCTGTACTACTTCACCTAGCTCCTTAAGGATATCCCTCTGGAGTCTGGTGAAGTGACATAGGTAGTTCAGCTTAACGCATAGCAAAGGTCGCTGAAGAGAACATCCGCTTACCATATCTATCCATGGTCCTAGAGTCCTTATTAGGAGGATGGACAGGTATGGAAGTATCTGCAAGTTCCTTCTTAGTGGCAGCCGCCACCACCATGGCATCAGCAGGGACACCTTTTGTGAGGAATTGCTTGTCCGACGGGGCAGTAATAAATTTAGAAGGCCTCCTAGGGACTGGCTCTACAGAGTCAGGAGCAGCCCACGCCTTTCGAGCAATAACCTGCATAAGGGGGTCGAAAGGCGGAGAAACCCAGGAGGTGGAGGGCCGAGATCCAAACGCCTCCAGGTATACTGACTCATCCTCAGAGGGATTATTGGTGGGCCAGTTCCCCCTCTGTCTAAGGAGTTCTAGGATGTCTGAGAAGGAGACATCCTCAGAGGGGGATCTTGGGGATCCCTCTGACTCATCTAAGTCAGTATCTGAAGTGATAGACTCGGGGGAGTCTACATGTTTCCTCTTACAGGTCCTCTTCCGCGGAGGATCTCCTGACAAATCAGGAGAATCCTCGGAAGAGGGGGTTCTTCCCAGTGGGGAAACCTGAGGCGGAGGATCTCTGGGTCCGGGAGCAAGAGAAGTGGCAGAGATGTCGACAGGCACCATAGAGGGAGGAGCTAAGGGAACAGACTGCTGGCTGAGTCCAGTGGCCAGCACACTCTTCATCACCTCGAAGGCTCCCCTCCCAGGGAGGCCCGAGAGAACCCGTTCCGAAGAGCCAGGAACTCCAGGACCCACCGAAAGGGAAGGCTCCGAGGCAGATGTCGGAGCCGAGCTCACCAAGGCCGAGGCTCCAAGGGGAAGAGTGGGGTCGGACAAGGGTCCGATGCCACTCACCCCCTCGGAGGAGACCAGGGAAGCCTGACCACCGAATCCCTCTAAGGAAGGTCTCGAAGAGGAGATAAGAGTAGAGGCTGAAGGAGCAGAAGGGGGTATCGGTCCCTCAGCCGTAGCAGAAACTATTCCCGAAGACTCCAACTCCAAACTCTGGGGTAGAGTCGAAAAAGGAACTGCAATGGGGTGTGGACTAATAGTCGTCTGTTGAGACGGACTATGTAGCATTTGGGCCAGTGCCTGTGATTTTAATAATCTACCGACCACTCTCTCTAAATCATGGTCAGAAAGCCTGGATGACCTGGAAGATCGGCTCCGATGGCTCCGTTCCGAGAGGAGAGGAGAAGCCGGAGCCGAGAGTATCGGCTCCAAGGAAGGGGACCTAGACCTCTTCCTCGAAGGAACCATCGGAGCCGACGAAACCATAGGAGCTGTCGGAGCCGACAGCTTCTCAGCACCAACAGAAGGTTTCGATGCATCGGTTCCGGCCGGAGCTGATACAGACATAAACGTAAGGGTGTCGGAGCCGATCGGCGCCGACACCGAAGCCTGAGCCACATGGTGATCGGAACCGATTGGAGCCGACACCGAAGTGGTCGAACCAGAATCGGCACCGATAGCCATCGGTGCCGAAGGTTTGTGCAAAACTGAATCGGCTCCAGCCGGAGCCGATCTCGACTCTGAAAGAGTCGGAGCCGAGGCTGCAGGCTTGGACACAGAAGCCTGGGCCTTGGAAGACTTAGAAGTCTTAGATGGAGCCGACTTAGCCGGAGAGCCCTCCGGCTTAAGAAGGCCCCTCAAAATAAGCTTATTTCTCCTTTCCTGCAGGACTCTCTGGCTAAAAGAATGACAAATCGCACAGGAGTCCTGCAGGTGGAGAGGTCCCAGGCAGTAAAGGCAAGAAGTGTGACCGTCTGTCAGAGACATTTTCTGACAGCACGAGTCACACTTCTTAAAGCCTGAGACCCTTTCCTTAGACATGTTGTAAACACACACACACAACACTTGTCCAAGAAAATTTTACAATCCCAAAGGGAAAAAATATTGTCTCACAAACACACACACACACACCCTAACAAGGGGGGGGGGGATGGGATGGGAGAAGGCCTGACTAAAAAGTTTTAGTAGAGAGGGAAAATTAGTCAGGAAAGGACTAAAACTAGTCTAAAACTATTAATTTTAACTTTAAAAATGACTTTAAACTGAAAAAAGGGGCAAAGAAGTAGTGTATAAATCACTTACCAGGAGCTGGTAAAAGGAGGACCTCATCAGCGAAGCGGCAAACGAGATCTGGGTACTTACCGCCTTGCATCATGGGATATGGGGCTGCCTCGAGCTGGTAAAAGTGACTCTTGAGCTTAGCAAGTGCCGAGTCGGAGCCGAGGATCGGCTCCGAACCCATCAAGCAAGAATGAAGGCGAGATTGACAACTTAACATTTTGAATATTTCTCTGCCTGCAGTATGCAATGGCTGGAGCCAGGCACTTTGTGAATACTCTAGTTGCAGTAGATAAACCAAAGGAAAGTGCAGAGAACTGATAGTGCATAGAGCCTGCCCTGAAACGTAGATATTTCCTGCAAGACTCCCTTATGGGGATGTGCAGATAAGCTTCTTTTAAGTCTAGGGTGACTAACCAGGCATCCTTGGCTAGCATAGGAAGAAGCTGTTGCAATGTAAGCATTTTGAATTTTGGGACCAGCAGAAAGGTGTTGAGAACTGATAGATCCAGGATAGGGCACCAAGAGCTCTCTTTTCTGGGCACCAGGAACAGTCTGGAGTAGAAACCCTGTCCCCTTTGTTCTACTGGAACAGGTTGAATAGCACTGATATGGAGAAGGGAAAGTACTTGCTTTTGAGCCTCTGCCCACTAGTTTGGAGGAAGGTATGGCAACCCCCTTGGGGTTGGCAGTGAGTGGAAATAGAATCTGTATCCCTGGGATACAGTGTTTAGAACCTCGGTCCTGAGTAATGGACATCCAGTCTTTTGCATGAAGGGCGAGTTTTCCTCCTGGGGTGCAAGTAATTGGGTATGGCTGGGAAGGATAATTGGAAAGTCATTGTAACCTTTTTCCATAAGGGGTTGGCTTACCACGCCCTGTTTTTGACGTGGAAACACTCCAATGTTTAGATCTCTGCATACCCTGAGACTGTAGTCTTGGTGGTCTGTTTCCCCTGGGTTTGGAATGAGAAGGCCTGGGAGGGACTGGAAAGGATCAGTTTTTTGAAGACCAATGCCTACTGAATCTAGGTTGCTGCCCCTGTAAGAAATCTTTGACAGTTTGCATAGATTTAGCTTTTTCTTCCATCTTTTTAAGAACTTCTTCTGCTTTTGTGCCAAACAAACGATCCTGATTTAATGGAGCATCTAGTAATTTTGCTTTGACATGGTCTGGCAAGACTTGTTCCTTCAGCCAAGCATGCCTCCTCAGACCTAGTGACAGTAGCCCTGCAAGATGCTTCTAAGGCATCAAACCCACACTGCAAAGTATGTTTACTAACTTGGTTTGCAGAATGCATTAACTGTTGTAAATCTTTATTTTCTGCACAATCTGGAAGTAACACCATTTTTTGTTTAATTAGTTCCATGATATGTTGCTGGTACTTCAATATGTGAAACTGGCAATTCAAAGCCCTGATGGCAAGAGTTGCAGAAGTATATACCTTCTTACCCCATCTGTCTAAAGCTCTAGAATCCCTGTCTGAAGGGGTAGGGTTTTTGGCTGTAGTAGCCTTAATGCCTTTAGGTCCCTGGGAAATGGTCTCTGGATCCGCAGTTGGATTCTTAAAGAGAAATTTGTGAGAGTCAGGTACTCTGTAGTACCTATCAGGTTTTCTAGGAGTTGGTGGTAAAGTGTCAGGAGTAAGACTGGATTCCATGAAGACATCATTTATAATATCCAGGGCAGGGGATATAGCTAAAGGCCTGTGCTGAGGCAAATCTAAAAATTCCCTGAGTCTCTTTTTGGACCGAGATTAGTCCTGGCATTCCCAGCGGAAATGCTCTCTTAAGGTATGCAAGGTTTCACCAAAAGAAAAATCCTCTGGAGGGGAGGCAGAAGGAATGGATTCCTCTGCATCTGAATCCTCATAGATAGATAAGGGTATGTCCTGGTAATCAGAAGGGTCAGAGTCATCGGACTCCTGGTCTGTAGAATCAGAAGGAAGTTCAATTCTTTGTCTTTTAGCAGGGGAAGGCTGGCTTCCCCTAATTAGAGTAATAAGGTCTTCAGCCATTCTAAGCATTTGTTTTTGTGGCATGGAAGCATGAGAATGCGCTTTGATCGTCGGTTTTCTAGGTGTAGTGCGAACTCTGGGCCTGAGAAACTCGGTAGATTTAATTAAAAATGAAGATGTCGGTTTAATATGAAAATCGGCAGGTCGGAATACACCCTCAGAAGCCAGTGCCTGCACAGCGGCTTCAGACCCATCCAAGGTAGAGACATCCACAGGTTCCATAGTCGAAGAAGCATCTCGCTGCATACTGGGCTCCGAATGAGTCTCAGCAGAGGCCTGCGAATCTGTAGAAGCGGGCATCAGGGGCTGCAAAGGTGCCTCACTGAGTACCGGCGGACTGGTGACTAGCTTAGCGGAAGAGTCGTCAGCAGTTTTTGACCTATGCGTTCTGTCTCTGTCTTTGTCTTTGCACTTTTTTGGAATATCGGCAGTCGGATGGCTTACCAAAGCCATTTTGGAAAACGGAGAACGAGAGCGAAAAAATTTAGCTACAAGAATAGCTCGACAACGAATGGTTTGGGTGTTAAGGCACAAAACCGACAGCGAGGCACATCGTGATCTGGGCCTAAACAGGTGACGCAGTAAGAATAAAAATCTCTGTGAGGTATTTGCTTTCCACTGGCAAGACAATTGTTAAGCTTTTCTGACATTGGTTAGAGCAAGAAAAAAGAATCCCTAATGGGGTACTTAGCTTTAGAAGAATTCAGGTTTGAAACTCGAAAAATTAAAATTTCAGGTAGCGCCAACTGGCACTTGTGAACTGCTTCTGCTTCTGGCTCCTTCTTGGCAAGAAAGACTGGCATAATGGTGTCGGCTGCATGTTTTATACCCCTGACGACCTGACATCATGGAAGAGGTGACAGCATCCGACGCAGAAATCCCAAGACTCTGGTATTCGGGCCGACTGAGGACTACCTGCAGGTAGATAACCCAAGTGTGATGGCTGCAACAGTGAAACACAAAGAACATCTGTCTAAAAAAAGTATGATGTTGGTTTTCAAAAAGGTTAGAAAGGGCTGACAGCTGCCAAAGCAGATGGAAAGTAAAATACACCAATTAGAAATGCTGTTCAAATTAGTCTGAGCATTTCAGCAAAGTGATGCAGAGGTTCAAAACCAAATATAAATATAACTGAAAATCTCTCTGAGCTTACTTATAGGTATGGCATCTAAGCTACATAATGTCTTGCAGGGGAGTGAGGAGAGGATGCAAGCTTGGAATAAGCAGAGGTTCAAAACATGAATCAGCTAAAGTTAAAGTACATGTAGTCTTTGGATGTAGAAAGATTCTGGAGCAGAGCTTAAATACTGTATATTGGAGGTTTTTGGTATGGAAAGGGGGTCCACAACAAAATTCAAAATGTTAAAACATATAACATAAAATAAAATCAAAAAACACTGGTCTGTGAAAAAAGAAAAGAAACCAGTGAATACAAGTGTAAAGCAAGCAAATGCCAGAACACGATCCAGTTGAAATGTCTAGTGATTACAAACAAGACGGGACTGTCGTTAAAGACAATAACAGAAAGAAATTGCAGCGGTCTGGCCTACTGCACAGATAAACAGCTTGGAAAGGGTGTTTAGTAAAATATGTCCAATTTGCAAAGATCACAGTTTTCCAAAATAAAGGAACTCTACAATCTAGGAAAGTTGGCTTTGTCCCAAAGGACATGGCATGATTGACTAGACCGTGGTTAGATTAAACAAAAATCCATATACACACTCCTGATGCAGAGTATCTCAGGAAGACAGTGACAGTATCATATCCAGATTACATTAGTTACCCAACTATGCTGGAAGTTGGCAGGCAAAGTTCCATAAGTGGAGAGAGTGTCAACTGACTATCATGTAATAAGATGGCCTGTAGGTGGAGCCAAAGTAACTTTCCTATTAGAACAGAATGTAAGCCAGAAGCATCAGAAACACATGCATTTCACCAGAGAAGAATTATAGAGGAATGCAGGAAAGGGCCTGGCCCAGAAGAGCTACATAGGCAGCAGTCTGACACCCAAGCAAGAGTGTCTCCAGCAGAGTTGTATGTTTGGGAATCTGATACCCAAACAAGGGCCTCTAAGCCAAGAGATGCTAGGAGGTTTACAGGAAGGCAGTCTGATGCAAGGCAGGAAACACTGGCAAGTAAGGTATGGATACTGGGTATAAATGACAGTGAGGAGAATTATAAGTTATGTACTCACCATAACTAGGCATCTGTCTTGTCCATTTTCATTCTCACTTATGGGTTATGGATCCGATCCTCGGATCTGACTTGGCCGTGTACTTCAGACGTCGGATTCAACTCTGGAGCTCCTCCCTTTACTTATAACTCCATCCCTATTGTCTCAGATCGAGTTTGCTGCTCTATTTTCCAATAATAGAAGAGAAAAGATATAGCCAGAAAGAAAAACACAGGGCTCAAACCTGGCACTGTAGGCTGCAAACACAGTCTCATAGGTCCTTTCAGAAGAAAAAATGGATGGCGGATGGACGTGAGGGGAGCTGAGGAAGAATGAAAATGGACAACAGAAATGCCTAGTTATGGTGAGTACATAACTTACAAATCTGATGTTGTCCTTTTCATTCTTCTTAACTTATGGGACAGAGTTCCCAGCTATGTTGATCTTGGGTGGACCTCATGGAAGGATATTCCAGAGTAGTGCCAAACCAAAGGAGGCTCTACTTCTGGATATGTTCCAGTCTGTAATGTGAAACAAAGATATGAGTCTTAGACCATGTAGTTGCTGCACAAATGCCATCAATAGATGCCTTTGACCAAAAAGCCGAAGTAGCCATGGATCTAGTTCAATGGGTTTGGGGGGGGGGTCTTGGTAAGATCATACCTTTTTGAGAGCAAATGAGTGAGATACAGCCTGTAATCAATTTGGCTAGGTAATTGGCAAGGGTAATTTTGGAAACTGCTTGACCTAGGTGATTTGAGGAAAAGGATACAAAAAATGATCTGACTTTATAAACTGTTTTGTTCTGTGAAGGTAAAAATGTTTTCTGTGAACATCAAAGAGGTGTAGCATGTAGTCTTCTTTACTGCAAAATTTGAAAAAAAAGACTGGTAAATTACTGAATTCATTAATGTTATTTTCAGAAGCCACTTTAGGTAAAAAAAAAGAAGGGTTAGTCCGCAGAGAAACCCTATCTTTATGAAAAATGATGTAAGGGGTTTTGCTGAGAGCCTGGAGTTCAGAGATTTTTTTTTGCTGAAGTTATAGCTGGCAAGAAGACCATCTTCCATGATAGAAAGTTTAGATCACATTTGTCTGACGGTTCAAAGTGTTTTTGCATTAAATCTTGAAGCACCAAAGTGTAAAAGTAAGGTCCTAAGGCAGTGAAGGATCCTTTATAGGAGGTCTCAGCAGAAAAACGCCTTTCATAAAAGCTTTGCACAATCTGGAGGAAACAAGAGAAAAGGAGTTATTATTTCCTGTATGGAAGTTACAGATTGCTGCCAAATTAAGTTTAATTGTAGAGAAACTGGCCCTCTCTTTAAAAATAGCTGTCAGAAAATGAAGAATAGCAGAAGGTGATGCAGAGAAGGGGTCGATGTCCTTATCAGAAGCCCAATAGAAAATCTTTTCCATTTGTTTCTATACACGTTTTTGGTAGAATGTTTTTGAGAAGCCAAAATAATGTCATGAACTGGAAAAGAAAGCCTGGACTGTCAGACTTTTACTGGAAGTGGAGAAACCATGCAGTCAAACTGAGGGCATGAAGACTGGGGTGTTGAATCCTTGATGGGTGAGAAAGGAGATCCTGAATAGGTTCCAGTATCCATGGAGGATAACACAGATGAGACTGTAGAAAGAGGAAACACACTTGCTAAGGCCAGAAGGGGCAATGATGATTACTGAGCTCTTCAGCCTGCTTGCTTTCTGCAAGAACGTTGGAATTAGGGGAAAAGGAAGGTAAGCATAAAGGAGACCCAAGGGCCAAGTGTGAAGCAGTGTGTCTCTCTGTGCCTCCCTCTGAGGAATTAGTGTGAAGCTTTTGCTGCATTTGTTGTTGAGAGGGGTGGCAAAAAGGTCACAGCAAGGTTGGCTCCAACGCCTGAAAATCATATTCATTACCGATTGATTGAGAGACCACATATGATGCATCAGAGTAGATCTGCTTAGTTTGTCAGCCAGCCCGTTGGTTTTCCATGGGATGTATGTCTCAGTAAGAAAGCAGTCTGACGAATGGAAATTCCCACAGCCTCATGGTCTCTCTGCACAGAGGGTAAGATTGAGTTCCTCCTTGCTTGTTGATGCACCAGACTATACAGACATGTTGTCCATCTGAACTGCAATAGTCCCCAAGGGAAGAGCATCTTGAAATGCTAGCAATGCTAGAAGGACTGCTCTCATCAGTAGGACATTGATATGCAGTTTGGTCTCTTGGGGGGACCACATGCCTTGGACTATTCTTCACAAGAAATGCCCCACCCCCACCCCCCACCCCCACACACACACACACACACAGTTGGGAAGTATTCGTGGTCACTGTGGCGACTGAGTGAGGAAGAATGAATGGTCTGCCCAAGATAAGATCATCAGATTGAATCCACCAATGAATGTGTCACTTGCAAATCGAGGTGAGCTTTACTTGAAAAGACAGAAGTTGATGTAAAACAGACCACTGTGCAGTTAAAGACCAATGGAGAATTTGCATAAAGAAGTGAGCAAGAGGGAGCAGTATTATGGCAGCTGACATGGATCCAAGTGCTTGAAGCACTAATCTTGCTGAAGGAGAAGGATGGGAAAGGATAGCCTGTACCTGATTTTTTATAGACATAATGCGGTGGAAAGGTAAAGATGCCACCTCAGTAGTTGTATTTAAAACTGTTCTGATGAATTCCTGCCTCTGAGTTGGGACAATTTGCTAAGATTTATAGAGATGCCCAAGCCACTGCAAATCTGGAACAAATAGCCTCTGGCATGTTGAAGTTGATGCTTGGAGGAGGTGGTAAGGAGCCAACTGTCCAGATATGGAAACACCTGGAATCCTTGCAGTCTGAAGTGAGCTGCCACTACTGCCATGTATTTGGTAAACACCCTGGGGCTGTGATGAGTCCAAAGGGAAGAGCTCTGAACTGGTAATGATTAGCTCCCAGCTGAAAGCGATGATGTCTTCTAGATCATCTGTCTATTTTTCTGTGACAGTACACATCCTGAAGATCTATAGAGTAAGTCCCAGCAACCTTTGTGCAGAAAGGGCAGAATGGACTGAACTGTGACCATTCGGAACTTTTCTTTCTTTCCAAACTGATTTAATCTGCTTAGATCCAAAATGGCTCTGAGGTCCCCTGTTTTCTTTGGCACTAAAAAGAAGTGTGAGTATGATCCAAGTCCTATCTGGTCAGGTAGAACCTTCTGAATGACTTTTTTTTTCTAGCAGCTTTTGTATTTCTTGTGCTGCTTCCTTCATCTGACTGGCTGGAACGTCAGGAAGTTTTTTCCTTTGACAAGAAGGAAGAAGGGAAATGGGTATGTAGTAACCTCTGGATATTATTCTGAGCACCCATTAATCTGCTGTAATGTTTGTCCAGGAGTCTAGGTACAAAGAAAACTGACCCTTGACTATCTAAAGAGTTGTACAGTCGGGCAGTGCTTCAGAAACATTGACAGGGCCTGTCAGAAAAGGAATCTCTAAAGCACTGGTTCTGCGGGCCTCCTCTTCCTCTAAGGTGACATCTACCATTAAAATTTCCATTCTGCCACACGAGAAATTATCCCCACATGAATCCTGGAAAGGTCCCTGCAATTTACAGAACCACATCTTCCTACCACCTCTTTGGTTTGTAGAAAAAGTCCATTGAGAGGTTGAAAACTTGATTCCCATGGCAGATAGAGTCTTTCCTTCTTGTTTGCTGCAGGTAAGCATATCCTTAACTGATGGCCCAAACAAGGAAGTGCCATCAAATGGAGCATTAACAAAAGATGTCTTGAAGGGCTTTACAAAATTTCACAGCTGCATCCAGGCGTGTCTCCTTATGGCGATATCTGAACTAGTTGCTCATGAGGTACATCAGCTGTATGAGATATTTAACCTCATCAAAGTGTTTGAAATAGACAAAAGAGTTGCCAGCTGAGAGTAAGTCATTTTGAAATCTTCAGCAGACATGGACAATGAGGTTTTTTAGTCAAATCTCTCATCAGCCTAGTAAAATGCACCGAATAGTTTAGCGACCTCAGAGCAACAGTAGCTGAGGCAAATACTTGCTTCCCAATTCTGCCCAAAACTCTATACTCTCTGTTTGGAGGATGAACAGTAGAGCTCTACTCTGCTAGCTCTTTCTTACTGGCTGCTGCCATCACCATCGCATCAACCAGGACTGCTTTGCTGCAGTGGGGTCTGTCTGAAGGTGGGGCCAAAAACTTGTCAGGGCATTTGGTGATGGGCGCAACAGTATCCAGCTCCTTCCATGCCCAGTGGGAAACCAGGTTAATGAGTTCATCTTCCGGGGGGCACCCAAGACATAGATGGTCCAGCACCAAAACACTCCAAGAATACCAATTCTTCAGGAGAAGGAGTTTAGGCTGACCAACCACCTTTCTGCTTAAGGATTTCTAGAATATCTCCAAAGGAGATGTCATCAAGTGGCAATCTGGGGGATCCTTCCCCTTCATCAAAATCAGTGTCTTCCGTGACAGACTCCAAGGGGGAGTCTGTGTGTCTTCTCTTACACGTTCTTTTTTGGGGAACCTCCTCTGTGGGGTGTTCTGGAGAGGTATCAGAAGAGAGATGAATTTCCTCTAGTGGAACTGTATGGGGAGTAGTTGGAACTGGCTGTCCCTGTGGAGTAGCTCTGACCGACTCAGATCTCAGAACCATTGAGGGTAAAGGGGTAGGATCCAAAACGTGAGAAGATGGTTTTCTGTGGAGAGAAAAGGCCCTTTCTACCACACTGAAAGCCATTGGACTAGGGGAAGCCTCAACCCTCCTCCTCAGAGCAGAGAGGTCTGAAAATGGTAGGCTGGGGCCACCCCCAAATCTGAGCCTCAAGGGGAAAATAAGATCCGAGTGGTCTAGGGCCAAAGTTCTGAGGGGCAGGGATGGATCCAACAAAATCAGAGCTGAGCCCATTCCCTCAGATCAGGAGGAAATATCTTGGCTCAGAGACCCGCACTGATCTGAGGGTATCAAAGCAGAGCCAGTCAAGGAAATAGTCAGAGTGGAGGAGGAAACTCTCCCCAGATCCAACGCAGAACCTCTCAGGAATCGTGGATCCTGGGGCTCAGAAACCACAGGTTAGATCGGAGAGAGAGATAAAATGGACTTTAAAGGCATGTTCATGGCTCCAGCAGGGGATGGAGCTAGTAGGACCCCATCTGGATCTGAGCTCTGAGGAATGTTCACATCATCCTATCCACATCTGCTTCTGATAAACTTCTGGAAGACCTAGAAGACAATGTGGAGGGAGGCCTGGAGTGTTTCTTTAGAGTCTGAAATAACTGTGTAGGCAAGAATGATGAAATAGGTTTAACCAAAAACTCAGATATATGGCTCTGACAAGACTTACTGATCCTCAAATCTGTGAGCTTAGGATCCAAAGAAGACGTTGCTGGTGAGGGAGATATGACTATGGGAGTCGACGGCTTCAGATCCGAGAGAGATTTTGGGTATGAGGGAAGGCTGAGAGACTTTGAATCCGAGGATGTCAGATCCAAGATTTTTCTCACTTTTTCCACAGGCTCAGAAAAAGATCTTCGTGACTACAAAAGAGACCTTTTTCTGGATTCTGAAAAAACTGTTTTGGAGGTTTTTGAAGGGGGTTTGAGCCCCAGAAGAAGCAGGAAGCAAACCTTTCAGTTTGAGTTTGTCAGCCTAAGCTTTAGGGTTGAACGTAGAGCACACTGAACATGCCATATTGAAGTGATTGGGTCCAAGGCAGTAAGCACACTTATTATGGACATCTGAATTAGGAATCTTATGCCACAAGAAGTGCACTTCTTAAAACCTGTTGGTTTCTCAGGCACTGAAAACCATCACCAAGAAAAAACAATATACAATTATAGAAAAAACATTTTTTTTTAAATAAAGTTAGAAAGAAGCAACAATGGTAACAACAGAAATACCTATTTAGGATACAGAAAAAATACCAATGATGGTATTAAAAGAATTACTAAGAATAGTAGAGAAAAAGAAAAATATCCCTAGCACCAGCAAAAACTAAGAGGGATGATTAAAGGAAAAAAGGCAAAGTTAATGAAAATTTAGAAGGTTTTTTAAGGTTTTAGGAAAAATAAGTAAATACTCATACAATTGTTCGAGAGCAGAACGTGCATCTAACCATGATGATGGCAAATGAGATTTGAGGCAACAGGGATGGAACCGGAAATTATGGGTAGAGGGAGGAGCTCAAGAGTTGGATCCAAAGTCTAAAGTATGAGGCTGAGTCATATCCGAGGATCAGATCCGTAACCCATAAGTGAGGAAGAATGAAAAGGACAACATTACGGCGATGAGTTATTAAACTTTAATGAGAAGTTTAAGCTCTGCCATTTAAGTATGAGAGTTATTATCTATCTGAGAGCAGAGTGTTAGCAAATGTTCTTACTGCTGTCATAAATTACTTTGTTAAAGGCATGAAATACTTTATAAATGGAGCCACTGTGTCTTCCATGAAAGGTAGAGAGTTGTTATTCATGTGCTGACAACGACTTGTAATTTATGTGCGATAAGTAGTAAAAAATGAAAAAAATTAAATGTGGAATATGGATGCCTTTTGAGTAAATTTCCATAACTTATAACGTAACACCACCAGTCCATTTGTGTGTGTGTGTGTGTGTATGTGTACATATATGAATATATCTGTCAGTTTCAATGTTTATAAATATTGATGCATGCATTGAAATATAAACACTAAAAGTAGTATTTCAAAACAAAAACAAACCTTAAATGATCAAAAAAAAAATAAAGCAAAACCTTTCCTTTTCTAGACAAAAAATAAATACATAAAACTCAAAACTGCCGTCATACATATTTTGTCTGAATAGTAATACTGTTAGGGAAAGGGCTTCTCGTAAGGTACTGAGTAGGTATAGCGTTAGAGGCAGTGGCAGGGTTAGGGTTAGCTTCCTGCCACTACTGCTAACTCCAGCCCTAAAATTTACCTTATAAAAAACCCTTTCCCTAACAGTTACCACCATATGAGACAGAGAGAGAGAGAGAGAGAGAGAGAGAGAGGGACACACACACACACACACACACACACACACACACACACACACACACACACACACACACACACACACAAACACACACACATCACGTAACCACATAAGCACAACAATGAATCTATCCTCTTACGTAGTCCTTTACTCTACTCTGAAAACTCTTGTGCACACTCCTACACCTAATGACAAAATTTGGGGTACATCCAGAAGTTTCGGTGTCAGTAAACAACTCCACTTCCATGCATGCAAGCAAACTTCACACAAAGTATGGAATGTCAGTGATCCTAACATCAACATTTTTTGCATTTGACAACATGCTCTTTCGATAAAGACACACTAGTACACTTAGCAGATATTTGAGGAATTTAAAAAGTAGCCTGCAGGCATACACGTATAAACACACACACACACACACACACACACACACACACAGATCAATTACTAGAAAATGGAAATCAAAATCTAAACCAACTATACTTGAAGTAGTGAATACTATAACAGAAGTAAAACAGGAGGTATGATCTTTAGAAAAGGGTGGGAGTAAATTACATAGAAAAAATTAGAAATTGTGGAAAGAATACATGCATAAAAATGTTTTGGAGGAGGAAACATGTTTAAGAGAAGGCAGGAATTGGATAATTTATGTAATGTTGCCTAGATTATATAATGTATAACAATATATGTGATGAATAATGTTTGTAAATGTGAACTTAAAATGATTTGATTACTTTTATATAAATGTAAATTTGCCTATGTCACAAGTGATAATTCAGTAAAGGTGTTTTAAAAAAAATATAATCCATAGTTTTCCCAGACCCCCTCTTGGGTCTGTCAGTGTTAACAACATAGCATTTAAGTGTAATGAATAACAATTACTTCCTCCTGATCTGTAGCCTTTCGTCCATGAGTTTGTTTGTGGTACGGGCTCTAAGGATAATACAAATAAAAAGAAGTCATGTACTTACCATAAAGTTCCATGGTTGTTGTCCTCTCTCACCCTTCTTTCTTACTGGATGGGTTTGGAGCAGATACTCGGCTCCGACTCGGCCAATATACTAGCTAGAAGTCTCTGACTTGGCTTGTGGCTCAATATCTATCCCACAGTGCACTGGAGTAACCCTCATATCTTGTTTGCTGCTAGCCATAAACGGAATGTATATGTCTATTTATGTAACATGAGAGGAAAAACAAGCAATTTCAGAGGAACTTTCTCAGTGGACGGAAAGAAAAAACTCTCATCTGAGTCCTTTAGGAGCCTTGGCTGGGGGAAGGAAGACTTACTGGATGGGACAGCATCCCTAGCACCATTTTCCCGGGTGGCTCATGGGAGTACACCTTTGAGCACTGTGGACCCAAAAGAAGCTCTGTCCCTGGAGGGCAAACCTGCCTTGTAATGAGTAATAAATGTATGGGGCCTTGCCCATGTAGCTGCTGTACAAATGCTGTCAATAGATAGTCTAGCATAGTAAGCAGATGAATTTGCTAGAACTCTAATTGAATGCCCTTTGATATTCGAAAGGTAGACTTCTATTGTTCGAAGTGTATATACAGGTAATACAACTGGTAAACCAATTTGAGAGTGTAACTTTTGATACTGGTTTGCCTCGCTTTGCTTGAGAAAAAGAAACAAATAGTTTATTTTCCTGAAATCTTTGGTTCTATGTAAATAAAATCTCAGTTGCCTATGTACATCCAACTGATGTAGGTTGTATTCTGCCTTGTTGGAATGATTAGGAAAGAATACTGGAAGTTCAATAGACTGGTTCAGATTGGATTGAGAAGAGACTTTTGGCACGAAAGATGGATTAGTCCTCAAGGACACTCTATCCTTATGAAAGATTAGATATGGTGGCTTAATTGATAGGGCTTGCAACTCTGAGACTCTACGTGCAGATGTAATGGCCACTAACAAGATGGTCTTCCAGGAGAGAAACTTTAGATTGTAAGAAGAAGCAGGCTCAAAAGGGGTAAAGTTAGATAAGTAGGAATGAAATTTAGGTCCCAAGGTGACAGAAGTTCTTTAATGGGAGGCCTCAACAAATAAGTTCCCTTTAAAAATGCTTTACACAGCCTGTGTGAAATGAGATTAGGAGTGTATTCACTGATGTGATAATTGGAAATTGCAGCAAATTGGACTTTAACTGTAGCTGCAGCAGAGCCTTGCTGAAAACGTTCCGCTAGGAATTCTAAAATTGAACTAACAGAAACATAGAAGGGATCTATGTCTCTTGCTCTTGCCCAGTAGGAGAATTTCTTCCATTTGCTGGAATAGAATTTCCTGGTGGAAGTCTTATGAGAAGAGACCAAAATGTACTTGACTGCTGGAGTAAAATCTTGAAGCCTGACTATGTTTGGAAGTGGAGCAGCCAAGCTGTCAAACTGAGGGTCGGGAGAGAAGGATGAAGCGCATCCAACATATGAGTCAGAAGGTCTGGGACTAGGTCCAGAGTCCATGGCTTCTCCTGAAGGTGAGGCTAGAGGATGGGGAACCAAATATGATGAGGCCAATATGGAGCAATGAGAATTAGCCTGCTAACCAAGACCTTGGCTTTCTGAATAACTTTGGGAATTAGCGGAAAGGGAGGGAAGGCATACAGTAGTCCCGAGAGGCAATCGTGGACGAGTGCGTCTCTCAGTGTCTCTTCAACAAGGGGGATTAGGGCAAAGTAGCTGCTGCATTTGGTGTTCAGGGGGGTTGCAAATAGGTTGCAGCAAGTTTGGCCCGAAGTCTGGAAAATCTTGTCCACTATGTTCTGTTTCAGAGACCACTCGTGAGGCATTAAAATCGCCCTGCTGAGCTTGTCAGCTATCACGTTGGATTTCCCCGGGATGTGTGTTACTACCAGAAAACACTGGGAAGAGATTGCCCATTGCCATACTCTTAGCACCTCTCGACAAAGGGAGTATGATTTGATTCCTCCTTGCTTGTTTATGTACCAGACTACAGACATGTTGTCCAACTGGATTGCAATCATTGCTAGTGGGAGAAAATCCTGAAGTGCTTGCAATGCCAGAAGCACTGCTCTCCTCTCTAGAACACTGATGTGCAACAGAGCCTCATGTTCTTGCCATGTGCCTTGGACTGTTCTTCCCAGATAATGCCCCCCCCCACCCTATCTGGGAAGCACCTGTGGTCACCGTAGCAGCAGGTTATTGTGGAACAAAGGATCTTCCGAGGGTAACATGATCGGACCAAAGCCACCATCAGATATCTCTCTTGCATTAATTCGTTATTGTTATCTGATGGGACACAGGAAGTTCTTGAACAGACCAGTGAGCAAACAGAAGCCAGTGAAGGATTCTCACGTGCATCCTGGCTAGAGGGACAAGAGTTATGGTTGACGCCATGGTTCCAAGAAGTGTTAGGACCACTTTTGCTTTTACTTTACTCCTGGGAAGAATGTCGACTATTTGCTGTCTGAGAACAGAGACTCTGTCGGGCAGAAGGTGAGCCATCATAGAAGTGGTGTCTAGATCTTCACCGATAAATATAATACGCTGACAAGGCAACATGGCAGATTTTTGAAAATTCACTGTTATGCCTAACTGTGCACAGTTCCAGTGTAGTGTCCCTGGCCTGTAGAAGTAGATGCTTGATGGTGACAGATAGGAGCAAGTCGTCCAGGTATGTAAACACTTGGAATCCTAGGCACCTTAGGTGAGCCATTACTACTGCCATGCATTTGGTGAACACTCTGGGGGCTGTAGTGAGAGCAAAGGGCAGAGCTCGAAACTGATAATGACTGGCTCCCAGCTGGAAGCGTAGATGGCTCCTTGATGCTCTGTCCATTTTTATGTGGTAGTACACATCTTGGGGGTCTATTGAGCACATCCAATCGTCTTTCCCTAGAAAGGGAAGAATAGACTGCAGTGTCACCATTTGGAACTCAGAATTCTTTACAGATTCATTCAGCTTGCTGAGATCCAAAATGGGTCTCCAGTCCCCTGTTCTTTTTGCTACTGAAAAGAATCTTGAGTACGTTCTGAATCCTATTTGGTCTGCGGGGACTTCTTGGATGACTCTTTTGTTTAGCAACTCCTGGATTGCTGTGGTTGCTTGTTCCCTCTGACTAGGTGGAACATCTGGGATTTTTCTGATCTTTGGAATGGAATGGCAAAATGGAATGGAATATCCTCTGATATTATACTTTGTACCCACTTGTCTCTTCTGATATTTCACCAGGCTTCTGAGTACAAAGCTACTCTTCCCCCTACTGCCTCCAGACAAAAGCAGTTGAGCCTCCTTTCAGGAGTGCTGATTGGGTCAGCCGCGAAAGGAATCGCGGTCACCCTGGTTTTGTGGACCCCCCTGCCACGTGGGTGGTGTCTACCATTTTTGACTCCCCCTCTGCCCCTGGGGAAGGGCTCACCTTATGTGTCTTGGAAAACTCCCTGGGATCTTTTGAACCACATTTTTCCACTCTTCTGGCCCTTAGGATAAGGTCTTGATGGTACAGAAAAACATACTTCAATGGCAGAGAGAGTTTTCCCTTCCTGCTCGCATCTGGTGAGTGTGTCCTTGACCTTTGATCCAAAAAGAGAAGGACCATCAAAAGGGGCGTTGGTAAAGGTAGATTTGAAGGGCTCCACAAAGTTGCACATGTTCATCCAGGAGTGCCTCCTCAGGGAAACTTCAGAACCTGCTGCCCTGGTCGCTGTATCTGCAGCATAGGATATCAGACACATGGAGGAGTTGACTATGGAATTTAAGGTGGATAGCTGGGTGGTTACTTTTTCTGAGATCCCTGCAGCTAATGAACCTTGTAGACTATTTCCTAACTCCTTCAGGAGATCTCTTAAGCCTTGTAAAGTGTGTGAGGTAGTTCAGCGATCTGAGGGTGAAAGTCGCTGACAAGAAAACATGCTTCCTGTATCTGTCCATCATTCGAGACTCCTTATTCGGCAGATGGACAGATGAGGAAGTCACAGAGAGTTACTTTTTGGTGGCTGCCGCCACCACCATAGCATCTAGGGTATGCCTTTTGAGATAAATTCCTTATCCGAAGGAGCTGACAGGAAATTATTTGGCCTCCTAGGGACTGGCTCCATAGTGTCTCCTGACTCCCACGCCTTTTGACTAACCAAATCCATCAGCTCATCGAAAGGTGGAGAAACCCAGGAGGCTGAAGGTTGAGATCCAAAGGCCTTTAGGTACACTGACTCCACATCAGAAGGGTTGATGGGCTTCCAGCCACCTCTGTGATTTAGGATCTCTAGGATATCTGAGAAAGAGATATCTTCAGAGGGTGACTGTGGGAACCCCTCTGCTTCCTTGAGGTCAGTGCCAGAAGTGATGGACTCATCAGGGGAGTCACCATGCTTCCTCTTGCATGTCCTCTTCCGAGGTGGCTCCTCAGACAGATAGTCTGGGGAGGTCTCGGAAGAGTGGGGCTCGCCCAATGGGGCTTCCTGAGGCCCTGAATCTCTGCTGCCCTGTGGAGAGGATGGTGCCGAAGCAGATGCCGGTGCCTGAGGGGGAAAAATGCCAGTATCCCTGAGTACAGCTGCAGGAGGGGACAGCACACTCTTCATCACCTTGAAGGCCGATCCTCCTGACTCCAAGGACACCCTCGGTTTTGAGGAAATGGAGGAAATCCCCGGCACCAAGGAGATTGGCTTTGAGGCTGATGTAGGAGCCGAGCTCACCTGAGCTGACGCTCCAAGGGGCAGACTAGGAACTGAAGAGACTTGGGTCCGAGACTTCCCCCAGAGCCGATCAGAGAACTATGGCTCCTAGACACCTCGGACAACACCAAAAGTGTCAGAGCAGACAATGGTTCTGAAGAACCCCGAAGGGGTCTCGGGACCAAAGGGTCTACCACAGGAGGTATCTGGCATTCTGGCTCCGAAGATCCAGCTAGGCTCAGAGGAGGAATCATGGATGTAGTCATCTTGGGTGGCTCCGAGACCGGTGGGGTCGGAGCAGAGAACAATTTTGCCAGCGACTTCAAAAGCCTGCGCACCACCCTGTCCATGTCGTCATCCGATAAGCTCCTAGAGGACCTGGATGAAAGAGTGGGGGATCGAGACCATTGAAGAATAGGGGATTTCAAAGTCAGAGATACTGGTTCTAATTCCATGGACTGGCTCTGAGAAGTAGCCTCTGTCGGTTCCGTCTTTGGAACTGAAGAGCTAGATTTGCCTGCACCGATTGTTTCCCTCAGTTCCAAAGGCGGTGGAGCTGAGGGGATAGATTTCTCAGTCAACTTAGGCAATTTCTTTGGAGGCTCTGTATGAGCCAAGGAAGATGATGAAGAGGAAGGTTTCTTGGACTTGTCACTAGTTGTTGGAGAAGATTGTAAAGCATGATCAAAAGAATGCTTTATTAAACCTCATAAAATCAGTTTGTTTTAACTCACTTGTAACACTCGAGAGCTGAAGAGTGTCAAAAAGGGGCTTAGCACCTAAGCAGTACACACATATACTGTGCTCATCAGTAATGGACATTTTTTGGGAGCATTGTTGGCATTTCTTGAACACAGACACTTTGGGTTCTTTATCTCTACAGTTTTTAGACATGCTGAAACTGGAATAAACTGCAAGAAATGTATACCAAATAATTAAGCTAAACACACACACAGCAAAAAATAGTAAAGGGATGTAAAGCTCTACCCTATAAGTTAAACTGGCGCTAGGCCCTCTAACTTAAATGGACCTAGCCGAGCTGATGGGGACAGACAACACAAACCCTCTAATAAAAAACGGGTTACCATTAGCTCTCTAACTTAAACGAGCTAAAGTTAATACAGAATTACCAGAAGACTGATAGATATAGGATAGACCAAGGGAAGAAAATGACGGATAATAAGCAACACACAAACAGTCGAGAAACGAACTATGCCAAAAAACTTACAAAAAGGGGAAACTGTCTAATCCAAGAACTACAATAACTCTGATAAGAAGAATATTTGTCAAAAACGGCTATTATAAATGTAATCAAAACACACTTAGCCACGGCCAAGAAGAGAGCATCAGAAATCGTCAAGTGGCAAACGAGATCTGGAGGTTACTCCAATGCATTGTGGGATAGGTATTGAGCCATGAGCCAAGTCAGAGACTTTAAGCTAGTATATTGGCCGAGTTGGATCAGAGTATTGTCTCTGAACCCATCCAGTAAGAAAGAAGGCGAGAGTGACAACATAACATCAGTGGTTTAAGAGGGTACCTTTGATGGTTTCTCCAAGGTATATATGGATCTCATTCAAGAATCTAGCTGCTATTTTAACTCTAGCTGATCGACTGCTGTAACAACTTTTCAAAGGTTCTATGCAACATGCTGGGAAACCCCATTTTTCTTTCACTACCCATATGTAACTCCATCTAACTCAATACAAAGCTTTCTCCTTATATTACTGTTAATGGATGTTCCTTTTCCTAGACATCTTGAATTAGCAAAAAGACCTAATTAAACTGTCTGCCATCCTTCTACCTCCCACAAATGCCATTTGGTGTTCATGAATTATTGTTGGTAGCAGCCTCCTCAATGTAATGGCCAATATTTGCATAAAACTTTTATAATCATGGTTGAGTACTGACACTGGCCTGTATGAAGCTTGTAAATTACTACTATAATTGATGATGTCCAGGATTTGGGAGGATTAGACCCCTCTAGAATTCTGTTGAATAACTTGTAGCAGATTTCCTTCACTAGCACCCAAAATTCAGTTGGAAGACCATCACTGTCCAGGGATTTCCCTTAGACAGTTTTCCCCATGCTCTATGAAATTCTTCTCTACTTATCTCTTCCACTAGACTATCTCTTTTATGACTCTGTCATTTTCTCTGGTTCCCCTTCCTGTTCCCCACTATCTGTGACTCCCCATCCCCCAGATCTACTCTGTATAAGCCTTCATAGTATCCTTTAAATTCCCCAAGGATCTTGCTCAGCTTCTGTACTTCTTTTTGTCTCATCCTAACTGCTGTAACCTTATTTCCATTTTTTGTGCCGCATGATCTGAAAAGGTTATACAGCACAACTCCATGCCTTGAATATTGTCTTTATGTTCCTTTGTAATATGTCTTTTGTCTATCCTTGATCATGTTTTATGCCAAGAGAAGAATATCCTTTCTCAACACTTTGTTGTCTTATGCCCTCATTCCACATGTCTACTAGCCAGTCTCCATTAGATGGTCTCTCTTAAACTTCCCCTCCCGGTACCTCAGCTGACATCTCTCCTGTCAGTTACCAAGCTCCATCCCCCTAGGATAAGCCCTAGGCCCTCTTGGAACTTTATTATCACCAAAAATATTTCTTTTAATGGTTTTATTATGGTTCATAGAGAAAGATATATGCCTGTTACAGTGATTCTTTGTCCTTCTAATCTACATACAACCCTTTCTTCTCTTCCAGTCTTTCCTCTATCCGTATGGGTAGCGTCTTTCACATCAGTAATGCTACGCCTCTTTTTGTCCCCATGCCACATTACTGACCAGGCAATAGCCTCCTTCTTTCATTTTGCTATGCTCCTCGTGTCATATGTGTTTCTTGCATCACTACAGAGTTTATTTGTATCCTCATAATAGCAAGTATCCTTTCTATCTAAACTTTATTGCCCAAATCATTTACATTCCATGAGATTATACTCAGTTTATCAAGACCCATCTTTGAAACTTATTCTTTTCCTAACATTTATCCTCTGGAACAATTATTTTTTTCTTTACTCCTCTTCCTGTGTAACCCCTTACTTGTTTTTGACTTAGCCAACCCTTCCTCATGGAAATACGATTAGTTGTAACTGTACATATATGAAGCAAATCTTCCATTCCTTCATGTGTCTAATTCCATGCAACTTGTGGCTGTCCAGTCCCCCTCCTGTCATGACTGTGATAGTGGGTTCCGCAATGCACAAGCGTCCAGTCATCTCTACATGTACTCCCCTATACCCAACATTTCTACTTGTTGGTTATGTTTTAGTGGGTATCCATTACCATCTGTAAATTTTATTTTTATCTTTACTCCCATCAGTAAATGTTCCACATAACCAACAGTGCAGTACTCTTTATCATACAGGTTATAGCCAGCCATAATGTTCATTATCATCTCATGCTCAGGTTTCATAACAATCCTTCGAGGGGGTTGGTGATCAGTAATTAACCTTGTTGAAGCTACTCTGATTATCTTGATACTTTATTTTTAAAGCAGTGATTATAATTATCGTTTTTAATTCATATTTTACTACCCGAACTTTATATTTGCAAATCTATCTCATGTGCTGTCATATTGCTGCTTCCCAAGCTCATGATTCACTTACCATTTCTGCCCCCTCCCAGTCCTTTTACCTTGCCATAATTTCATTACACTTCATGTTGCAGGTGAGCAATGGGTACGGTGATCATAGTAAATTGCACATACATTTCCTTTTATTACAGTCTGGGCCCCCCAATGTCCATAATTTGATGGCTTACTTAAGTCCCCATATCCATAAGGTGAGACCCACTGCACCTTAGTGCCAACAGTTTGACAACTTCTAGGTCGGCTTCCTATGAGTTCATGGTAAGGATGCAACAGAAATTGTTTCCAGCTCATACTCTCCCTCCCCTGCTTGGTGTACCATGCTTACCTTCAATCAGTTTAATTTCATAAAATAATGTGGAAGACAGTAGCTACTATGATTAAGACATTTCCCCTTCTAAATTTAAATGTCCAAATGTGATATTCCAGACCCCCCTATGTCCACAGCATCTAGGTTTAACTCCTTCCACTTAGGGGATAGTTATGTTTTAGTACCATGGTCAGATCTCACCTCTGTTGCATCTCTTTGCTTCCCTTATAAATGCAGCCTTTTCCCAAAGCTGTTGCTACTTTCTACAAAGTGGAAACATCTCCTTTGCTGTGGAACCAGTTACTGCTGTGCTTGGTTTGGCTTTTTCTCTACCTTCCCCTTGTTGTTTCTCTATATCCTGTTGTAAACTCCATAAATTAACTGGCTTTTGAAGAATGCTGAGCACTTTTTTAGGGTCAGTTACTGTTTTAGTAGTCCCATTTAGGGGCATCCTGAAAAATGCAGGATATAAGAGCCTCCACCAAACTCCTTTCTCTTTGCACAGTCTTCATGTCTCAAAAGCAAAGTCCTGGTCTACATACACTCTTTTGTCCTCAGTCACCAGTTTTAAACATGGCTGCCATGCCTTCTGCAACATTCTTTCCTTAAAATCATAAAGACAGAAATCTTATAATTATTGGCAGTGGATATCTCCTCCCTTCTTTGTTTGGACACCATGCTATGTTGCATGGACTCTCTCAAAAAAAAAAAAAAAATATATATATATATATATATATATATATATATATATATATATATATATATATATATATATATATATATATATATATATATATATATATATATATATATATATATATATATATATATATATATATATATATATATATATATAGATCTTTTTTTGTCCATCTTAGTCCAGTCCAGCTTACTATCCATTCTCTCACTTCCCCATGCAGTCTACTCCTCATTATTCTCAAATACCACTGATTTGTACATTCTTCCACCATGCTCGATCTTCCAAATCTAGCAGCTACTGCTTTACACAGTCTGCCCTGGCCTCAACTACTTCCATTCCCGTCTGTAGTTCCATGTTCTTCTCCATCAAATCTTGGATAATAGTTGAATGCTCATTGACTACTTGCTGAATAATCTCCATTTTCTTACTGCTCACTCAATAGGTTCTCCTCCACTACTTGTTTCAGGTCCTTTAGTTCTGACTAGATTGCTGCAAGTGTGACTGTTTTCCCAGCCATATTCTCTCCACCTTTCCTCTGTATTACTTTACTCTTCCCTGTTCTATTCCTTTTTGACATGTAATAGGGTGGATTCTAGGCCCATGTTTGCCTATCTTAGGGTAATTTATTCAATTTTCTTTTTATTTTTTTTGTCTTCTGCAGAGATGCTTGGACTTGTTTGTTATTGGGTTGTTGCCATATTGGAAGTCTCCTAGATGTACATATTTGCAAAGCAATTCAATTACATGAGTGAAACACTTCTATAACATTATATCATCCATTTAAATGAATTAACAACCTTTCTATGTTCAACTTCTCTAATTTTGCATGGTTGTTCTCTACAGAGGTTTAACACTATGTTCTGCTAGGCCTAAACACTGCAGCAGTCCCAGTTAGTCTACGATTCTCAGTCTCCATTTGCCTACTGTGCAACTCTGAGCAAGTTAATTAACCAGCTACTGCTCCTGGTTAACCCCTGCAAAGGGAATGTGTGTGTAGTGGGTTTACCAGATTAACAAATTATATATATATATATATATATATATATATATATATATATATATATATATATTTTTTTTTTTTTAAATCTTCATAGCTGCTTGATTTCATCCCGTAATATGATGCATCCAGTGGCATCTGAGCATCTGAGCTCTATGACTTTAGTTATCCAGACTCATCACTTTCAGTCTCTTTGCACTCACACTATTACTACGTACCTTTCTTTATTTTTTTATCTCCAAGATTTTGCATCCGCTCTGTCCATGGTGATTTTATACTTTGTACTGCAAAATCAAGACACAAAATGTAAATGTGTACACTAGCCAAGGGTGATGACAAATACATTTCAGCCATAGATGATGATGTAAACAAGCATGCATACCAGCCATGGGTGATGATGACATATGCACTCCAACCATGAGTGAAGATGATACATGCCTGTCAGACATAGGTGATGGTGTAAATATGCATTCCAGTCATGGGTGATGATGATGATGATGGTGGTGTAGAAGTGAATTTCAGTTTTGGGTGGCACAAATGTGCATAACAGCCATGGCTGATGATGATGGCATAAATGTGATTACCAGCTATGGATGATGGTGTAAACATGCATTCCAGCTGGGATGATGACAGCACAAGATCCCTCTGAATCTGTCATAACACAAAGTTCTAATCCTCCAAAAAACAGGTTCACAGCGCTCTCCAAACTATATGCCAGAGCTAATCACTAAGTAACAAAGGAACTTAAACCCTGTTCAGAATCTAAGAAATTACCTGACAAAATCAAGGAAAGGCCTGTTCTCGTAAACAAATAATTTTCTTTTGTGCAATATATTCTTGTATTAAACACTGCAGCTGTGATGGCTAGCAAAAAAAAAAAAAAAAATCAAAAGGAGATTTGTAAATCTTTGAAGTTAAACCCACATTTGCTATATTGTACACCTGGTAAATTAAATGAAAAGGGCCTCAAATCAAGAGTGCGAAGTATATACATAAAACTGCTGCCATCATATTAAGACAAATTTTATAGCTACCTGATTAAAACGTTTTCTGCAGCACACTGTGACTATAGTACATAACAAGCACAAAGCAGTATGATAACCTAAGGGAAAATGTTGGGATTACTACAACAAAAGGGTTTAATTTTATTAAAAACTCACTGCATGGTTTCCAGAAGTCAAACAAGACACCTCCAAAATCAAAGCTGTGACAAGTGATTTATAAAATCTGCACAGCCTTCGTTGAACTAAATCATAATTTGGTAGCATAAAATCATAATATTTAAAGCTGACATAAAAAATAGCTTTACATTTCGTAAAAAAATAATGATTTTAAATACAAATATTTGTCTATAATTACAGTGTATCTTAATTTTTCTGACAATCTGATTTAACACATTCTGTATATTAATTGTTAAAAAAATAACTTGAAAGCTTCCTTGTGCTTTGCAAAGCATAAAACAATAGTTGCAACTGTACTTTACTTACAGCATCTGTATTTAATCTAATCAAAGAATTATACTGCCACACTCAAAAAATTAAAATGTGTCTTTCGGCTTTTCCCGGTTAGGGGTTGCCACAGCGGAACTCCAGTTCGCTAATGATTGGCAGTTGATTTTTACGTGCCGAGTTGCCAGCCCTGACGCGCAACCTTCAACGAAGGTACGCCCATTCATGCATGTCTCCATGTAGAAAACGCTCTAGCTGAGAGTCGAACCGGACAGCGTCTTACTGTGAGGCGACAACGCTACCGCAGCACCACCACCGCGGATTTACTCAAAAAAAAAATTAAAATAATACCTATAAAATTAGCTTTTTGTGTTACTATGCCAAAAGCATTAATAGAATATATAAATGTACTGAAAAGAGCAATGGTATTTGTCTTGTATACTGTTCTGTGATTAACATATTACATATGAATTATTAATTATGCACACACTACATATTTATATATAGTAAATGCATTTATATATATATATATACACACACACACACACACACACACACACACACACACACACACACACACACACACACACACACGCGCACACACACACACACACACACACACACACACACACACACACACGGGTCTACTTCACATAATCGAACATCCAAATGTTCAACTTTTATATGGCCGAGACCATATGATCGAACATTTGAATGTATGAAAATGTTAAAAAATAAATAAATAAATAAACGGTGCTAGCAGGGGGGGTAAGCCCCCCATGCATCCCCTGCTATTTAAATATACCAACTCCGAGATCGCACTACATTGCACTAAAGGGAAATCTTCCCATTCCGCGCTCTATGGAAATCCCCATTCAGACCGTTCAAACTTTTAAAAGTTTGATCATATGGTCTCGGCCATATGAAAGTCGAGCTTTTAAAAGTTCGACCATCTGAAGGGGACCCATATACACACATATACATAAATATGTACTTCGAAATATTGAAGCACAAATACAATGGATATAAAAAGTGTACACACCCCTGTTAAAATGCCAGGTTTTTGTGATATAAAAAATGAGACCACAATAAATCATTTCAAAACTTTTCCCACCTTTAATGTGACCTGTAACCTATACAATTCAATTGAAAAACAAACAAATCCGTTACAGGGAAACATATAAAGAAATAAAAAACGTACAATAAGCTGGTTGCATAAGTGTGCACACCCTTAAACTAATAATTTTAAAGCACCTTTTGATTTAATTACAGCATTCAGTCTTTTTGGGTACACACCTGCCATCTATTAAAGAGAAAACTCAAAAAACTGAATTCCAAAAGACTGAATCTCAAAACACTGAAAACACACAGGATACAAACACTGACTATATTCCAGTGCAAAGACACAGAGAGACAAAGACAAGACAAAGCACATTACTTTCCACCAAGTATGAGCAGGGGGGCAAGCTCCCCTGTACCCCCCCACACCCCCAGCTACTTAAATATATCAAATCCAAGATTGTACGTCACTACACTAACATGAGTTATGTTGTAGTATAGCAAGTTAGATGGGAACATTACTAAGGTTACAATAGGCAGTCATGAAACACGTAATGGTATGTTTGTCATTTTGTTCTGTGGAGTGCAATTCAATTTATTTATTAAACCCCAGAAAGAATCAAGAAAAAAGGGATAAAAAAAGTGTAGGAAACAATAAGCGGAAGCTCTATAACAAGAGGAGGAATAAAATGATTAAGAAAAGGTTATCCAAAAGAAATGTACTTATCTTCAAAAGAGATTTTTTTTCTGAAACACATCCCAGAGCACCAAGACCCATCAAATGATTATGTGGCAAATGAGATCTGCAGGTAGCTTGCTCTCTACACAGGGATTATGGGTAGGTGGTAGGAGCCTGAGCAGTGGCTCCAAAGCTTAGAAGTGGCTGAAGATGGATCCAAAGTTGGATCCAAGACCAACATGTTGAGGAATGGATGGAAAAGATAACATCAGATCTGGCCTTCACTGACCTTAAATCTTCACATGGAGTTTATGTCACAATAATGCAGTAATGATTAAGTTTTGTAAAAAGCTTATGCTATCTTTGTAAGCACTCAAGCTATACACACATATACTGTTATGAGCATTTTGCTTATCCATCTGTAAGATTTAATATGAAGCCAAACAGTTCTGTCGATATTGCGTTTTATTGAAAAAGAAAAATAAGAAAATTATACAGTATATGATAAATAGTTTAATATCAGTTTTGCTGCCATAGGTAGAGGTTATATATCTATGTAGTTGCTTTGCCTCTCACATAAGCTTTAACATGAAAGCTTCCAATAACTTGTATGTAGCATGGTTTTGGAATTATTAATGTAAATATGAACAAGCAATTTTAAATGCCTAGAGGCATCACTAGGCTGACCCTAGAGAAACACCTGGAATTATCACCAGGGATTGACAGGATCCTTCTTATTATATCTAGATGAAGCCATGTTACAAGCATGAGGAACTACAAAAGAAGCACTGAAGCTCAGGAGTGCTTTCAGTAGTGGAGAAAACATTAGTAAAAAGAAATGCAAAGTTATAATAATGGGTCATATTCATTATTGTCTACACTAAGTGTACATGATCTGTATTCAAGAATATCCCTGCCACATTTTTTGTACTTTCTAGTCACTTGGAAAGATTACACTAAGTGTATATGTAGTCTGCACTTTATAAATCCCACTCGATATTTAAAGCTGCAAGAAAATCAGTAGGAAAACTAAAATTAGGAGGAAGAAGGTGTGAATTATGCTTGCGTTGTCTGTTTTCTCAGAATGGTGTATACTTAGGATAGGTGTTAATGAATCTGAGAGTTGCTATTATGAACAATGAAACAACAAACAGCAACAACATTCTGTTGCAACAAATTTGTGTTTGTACTAGGTCAGCCTGTACCTTGCACATATATGCAACAATGTCCACACTCATCAAATGGCATCATATACAAGACAGTGATCATAGATTATATGGCATACAACCACTGCAATTATGACCACAGTTATGATAATGCCTTTCTTTATAAATAGTTTACTGAAATCATTTCCCCATGTCACCACACCATTTTGCATATCACATGATTACATTTTCAAATGGAGACAAGTATGCGTTTTGCATCCTAAGAAGTGACTGCCCCCCCCAACACTTGGACCCTTTACTATCAATTCATTTTAAATGCAGTGCATTAGGGCCAAAACTTTCTAATACTCCTGCAGTTTGAAAAGCATCACAACTTCAGCTATTTTTATTTCAGCCACTCTCCAGTGCAAGTTAGTAGATGATACAAAAACGTTTTTGAAGTCCATTATCACCAATTTCTCTCTCACTTTTTTATATTACAAAATGTATGGAAAAAAAATAGAATGAAACAAATGTGAGAGATGAGTCACTCAAAGTTAAAGTTGAGTCAAACTTTATGCCTGAATATTGCTCACATATCCCCGGTCACCAAGGCCCTTCTCTAGAACACTCTCCTTTCTCTTATAAAAAAGAAGCATCAATAGTGCTCGTACATCCTGAGTCCCACAGGTACATTTTCAGTAGGGACATCAGACTGTACCATCTGTGATGATGAATAGGGCATTATTCACATAAGGCTAATAGTGGATTGCTGTTCTAGATGTTACTGCCAGTTTTCTTATAATATTAGTGATAATGCAGTATCCTACTATAGAACACAGGCTCACAACCTTGAACAATAATTCAATGACTGACTGGACAATTTCTCCAACAAGTAGTTGATTGTACTTATTCTGCTGTTCCAGCAGCCACATTTAATTTGTTCCCCTCCTCTCTGCAAGCATTCTTGCACTCAGGTTGTATGCAGTACACTGTAGCCGAGGAAAAATAACTTGTAGGGTCATAGTGTTTTGCAGAACTTTACTCTCTCAAAACTGCACTGCAGAAACTGCAGTCTCATGGCATAATGTAACCTTGTGCTTTCAAACTATGTGTAAGACAACTGCTACCTTCACATACAATTTTAGCATAACAGATAAGAAGTAAGTTACTTTTTACATTGGAAAAGCTTTGTAAAGTGTACATACAAGCACTGACTACCTTCCACTGTCTTGGGAGGTGCTCTTGCATTGTTCTTATCCCACCCCCAATTCCCAAACCTCCCCACATATCACTTGTATAACAACCTCTCTTCACCCATCTCGTTACACAAACCAGTCTCTACTTAAAGGAATGCTTGAGTTTCACCTCACTTACACAAATCTTTTTCCCCAGTTAACCAGCTATCTCTTACTTTGCTAATTGCGCCCTACAAAACTTAGCTTTCACACTATCACATCTTCATCCATAACTTTCCCCTACTGTCACATACACCTCAAAACCCAAACTTGCCACACAGTTTCTCTCTACTACTACCAACCATGTTATTAACATAATTAATTATGGTACTACCTCTATCATTGCTTACACGCAAATCTTTCCTGAAACACACTATATCATAATTTGCCATCCCCTGTTTCATATACAATCTCTTCAAATACTTCTTCCTTATACTTCTCCAAAGCTGCCTGTATTTTCCCTCATGCCATTATTCATCTCTTCAGAATTAAACATGTTCAATATTCACTTAACGCTCTCCTAACAAACTTTGTCATAAATTGAAATTCAAACAAAAGCAGCCCTATATCCACCTACATTCCATCTGATTACCAGCCTTTGCAGAGATGTCCATCCAAATTCAGGCCTACTGCAGCATTCAGCAAATACTCCCACACCACCAAAACCTCTCACTTCTAACACTCTCTATGTCATGCCTCTCAGCTGTCCAGATTTTAACGGTATGTCCAGATTTTTGCCTCAAATTTTTGGTGTATTTCTCATAAAATTTTGGTTTACTGGCACATCGATGACAAATCTTTGAGGATCACAGTGAGAAAATAATGACAGATCTGAGTTTCAGACTTCATACCCATCGGAAAATTCATGCTAATGCAAAAACTTTTATTCTATCAACTTTCTAAGTTTGTGAGACCAATATTTAAAAATTGTCCCTATTTTTTGGCCTTTGTCCTCAAATTATTTATGTCTTTGTCCAGATTTCTTACTCTAGGAGGTTGAGAGCTATGCTCTATGCCCAACAAAAATCTCTTGCTTACTCTTGATAAATGTTAACTTAAGCATTCAAAACAAGCTAGCCGATGTCCATGCATGGATAGCCCAACAATCCCCAGATGTCATTACAGTTACAGAATCATGGCTTGAACATGATATAAAAGACAAGAAATTGTCCTACCTGGATTGCTACATTGTCATTGTATCAGACAGAAGAAAGGCTATGGCAAGTGAAGTGTCAATATTTTACAAAAACACAATTAACTTATTTCACCATCCCAATACCCCCACACCCCAACAGAATCAAAAATGCAAAACTCCACATATGTTCACCAAAAATCGATAAATACAAAACAGTAAACAAAGTAGAAATGTAGATTCCCCAGATAATAATAATACTGATACAGCTCCCAACTTCCATCCATCAAAAAAACTTAATACTAGGTGATTTGAACATTACTTGGAATAACACAATAAATGAATACACCCACAATGCCGTCAACCTCAGTGTCTTCTATCAATTAATCTCCACACCAATTAAATACAATAAAAACAGTAAGATAACATCTACTGTAGACTGGATCCTGCATGCATAAGAATGGGCAATTCTTGTGGAAACTGCTCTTCAATCTTGAAGTCCTTGAAGGCTTGGTGTAGAGTACTGCTGTGTTTCCCCCCACTTCGTCCAAGCTAGGTCACTCTGCCTCAGTCTCTTTCATCTCTGTAGTGAGACATGAGTAGACCTGGCCGTCTAAGGCATCTGAATTTCTGAGAGGAGAGACTGTTTTGGAGTTTACTTAAATGTTCAACCACAGTTAGGATACATCTCCACATATAGAGATGTCCAGTCAATCCCTTCAAGAAGTAAACATGGGTTTGACTTAAAGTTTCCGAAATGGGACTTTCAGTTATTTGCTGTCAGGGTGTTAATGCTATTGTGTTAGATCCAGTCACAATATTTGGCAGACTATTACTAATGCAAATTTATGTGAATGAGACTAAACTTGAGTCAGACTTTTATTCCTAATGTATCTCTTTTCTTAGCATCTTTTTATTTAGCCTGAGGATCTGTATTTCCTATGCTGAAAGACTGAAGCTAAGACATGAATGTATGTATTTCTTGATATCTGAGACTTAATTTATTGCATACACTATTACATCTTTTAACTAAGAAAGTCAACTTAAGAGCAGTGTCTGTGGCAAATTATAGCCGCTAAACTATCACAAAGTAATGTAAAGAAGTTATGCACTCAGCATAATGTTCCATCTGTTTTGTCCATTTTCATTCTTCCTCAACAGTTGTGTTTGGATCTGACTCAGCCATTACTATAACTCATGGTAACCAAAATGTTCTCAGTCTTCTCCCTTACCCATAATGCACCAACCCCTAACATCCCTCAAAACTTGTTTGCTGAATAAGAAAAAGTAAGAAATATGTTAAATAAATTGCTTGGTATATAAAGCAATTAACTGGAGCTCAATCTAAGGAACAGAGTAGTCCTTAAAAACTCTCCTTCTTCCAGAAGTCATTTGTGAAAAGGGTAGGGGGTTGGTGGGAAGGGAGCTGAGGAAGAATGAAAATGGATAACATAGATAGAATGTTATGGTGAGTAACTTCTTTATCTGATGTTGTCAATTTTCATTCATTCCTCAGCAGTTGAGACAGAGTCCCCAGCTGCCTGAAACTCCAGGTGGGCTTTAAAGAAGGATATTCCCGAGTATGGCTGAACCAAAATCTGCTCTCCCCCTTGAGACCAGATCTAGTTTGTAATGAGTAATAAAGGTATGAGGATTAGCCCAAGTTGCAGCTGCACATATGTCATCCACGGAATGCCAAGATAAAAACACTGACAAAGTTGCCATGGATCTAACTGAGTGGGCACTTAAAAGTTTTGGTAATGAAATGCCCAATTTATTGTAGACAAAAGACATACAGTCAGTAAGCCATCTTGCCAAAGTTACCTTTGTAACTGATTTGTCTATTTTGGAATCTGCAAAGGAGATAAATAGTTGATCAGATTTTCTAACTTCTTTCATTCTATGTAAGTAGAAACATAATTGTCTATGAACAGTTAACAAGTGCAACATATACTCTCCTTTGTTTTCAAATTTTGGAAAGCAGACAGGCAGATTAATGGATTGGTTGATATTGGATTATGACACCATCTTAGGAAGGAAAGAAGGGTTGGTTTGTAATGTTAGTCAATACCTATGAAAAAATCAAGTAGGGAGGTTTAGAGTACAGTGCTTGAAGTTCTGAAATTCTTCTGCTAAGGTAATGGTCACTAGAAAGATATTTTTCCAGGTCAGGAATTTAAGATCATGTTTTGCTGCTGGTTTAAAGGGGAGATGAATTAAGGCCTGTAGTACTAAATTCAAGTCCCATGGTGGAGTAGGGTCTTTATAAGGTGGTCTCAACAGAAGAGTGCCTATAGAAAAGGCAAAAAATCCAATGTGAAAGATAGAGATTGCTGCCAACTGAACTCTAATGGTCGAAGAGCTAGCTCCTTTGTTGAAGACTGTCACTACAAACTCAAGAAAACTTTGCACAGGAACTGAAAAAGGGTCAATATGTTTCTTATGCACCAAAAAAAAACAAATCTCTTCCATTTACGTCTGTAATGTTTCCTCGTAGAAGCTTCATAGGAAGATAAAAGCATCTGACAGACAAAGAATGAGAGCATAGCTTGTCTGTCTATTAACGGAAGTGGAGAAACCGTGCTGTCCGCTTTAGGTTTGAGATATCCATGTGAACCATGCCTGTCAGGTGAGACAGGAGGGCTGGAATCAGATTCAGAATCCAAGGTGGGCAAAGTAGATGAGGCCAAAGAAAGTGGAAGCAAATCTTTTAAGGTCAGTAAGGTGAAGATGACTTTGCACTTCAACCTGGCAGCTAGTAGCTTTCTGTAGAAATGTGGGGAATCAAGGGAGTTGGGGATTAAGCATAGAGATGACAGGGGTAGGCTCAATTGTGGAGCAAAGCATCCCTTGATGATTTCCCCAGAGGGAGGACCAAGGCAAAGAAGCTGCTGCACTTATTGTGTAGGGGAGAAGCAAAAAGACTGCAACAAAGCTGTCCCTATTGACGAAAGATAATTTCTGTCACTTTCATGTTGAAAGACCACTTGTGAGGTAGTAGAATAGACCTGCTCAATTTGTCTGCTATCTCCCCAGAATATGCATTACTATCAGAATGCAGTTGGAGGAGATTGACCATTTCTTACTCTGAGGGCTTCTCGACACAAGGGTACGACACGGTTCCTTCTTGTTTGCTGATGAACCAGACTACTGACATGTTGTCTGTCTGAATTGCAATTGTCCTGAAAGGGAGAGAGTCTTGGAAGACTTGTAACACTAAGAGCACTGCTCTCATTTCCAGAGCATTGATATACTTGTTGGCCTCTTCAGGGGATCAAGTTCCTGGGACTTTTTTTCCCCAGGAAGTGACCCCCCATCTGGGATCCATCCATGGTCACTATGGCCTTGGGTTGAGGAAGAATGAAAGGATTGCCTTGTAAAACCTGATCTGATCGAATCCACCACCAAAGGTATTTCTTGCATGCCTGAGTGATTCTTATTTGGGCTGATGTTCACTGAAAAGAATTGACCATTGTGTTGCTAGCATCCACTGAAGAATTCTCATATGAAATCTTGCTAGGGGAACTAAGATTGTGGTAGCTGACATTGACCCAAGGCTTGACAAATCAAGCAGGCCAGAACTTTGGTACTGTGAACTATTTTCCTGACCTGGAATCTGATAGTTTGCACTCTTGCTAGAAGAAGAAAAGCTATTACTGATACCATGCTGAAAATTGTTCCTGTAAATTCCAGTATCTGAGAAGGTTCTAACTGAGATTTGTTGTAATTTATGGTAATTCCTAGAAGGAAACAAGTTTGGAGTACCTGATCTCTTGCTCTTATTAGCAGATGCATGGTCAGGGCAGTAATGACCCAGTCATCTAGATATGGAAATACCTGGAATCCCTACAGTCTCAAGTGAGCTGTTACCACTGCCATGCATTAGGTGAACACATTGGGGACTGTGGTAAGGCCAAAGGGCAGAGCTCTGAACTGGTGATGACTGGCTCCCAGCAGGAAATGTAAGTATCTTATGGACTGTCTGTTCATTTTTATGTGATAGTATGCATCTTGAAGGTCTATCAAGCACATCCAGTCATCCGTTCCCAAAAAGGACAAAATGGACTAAACAGTGACCATTCGAAACTTTGACTACCATACTGATTTGTTCAAGTTGCTGAGATCCAAAATTGGTCTGCAGTCTCCTGTTTTCTTTGGCACTAAAAATAATCTTGAGTTAATTCCGGATTCTATCTGGCCTGGTGGGACCTGTTGGATGACTCTTTTTCCTAGCAGCTTTTATATTTCTAGTGCTGCTGCTTTCCTCTGAATGGATGGAACATCAGGAATTTTTTTTGAGGATGAAGGTGGATGGGTAAAGGGAATGACATAACCTCTGGAAATGATCCTCTGCACCCAGGTATCTTTTGTGATATCTAGACTCTCTGGTGCGGGGAAAAATTACCTCAATTGCCTCCAGAGGGGACAATCGGACCTCCTTTCAGGAGTGCTGATAGGGTCTGTCTGAGAAAGAATCTCTAGAGCCTTGGTTTTGTGGGCCTCCTCTGCTGAGTGGGTGGCATCTTCCATTTGAGTTCTCCCCTATGCCTCTGGGGAAATTGTCTCCAAGTGGATTTTGGAAAGAGCCCTGAGAATTTTTGAACCACATTTTTTGTCCTCCTCAATGGTTCCAAGAAATGGTCCTTTGAAGGGTCGAAAAACATACTCCTATATCAGAGAAAGTCTTTCCATCATTTTCACACCTGGAGAGTGTGCCCTTCACTTTGGGGCCAAATAAAGTTGTTCTGTCAAAGGGGGCATTGACGAAAGAGGAACTGAAGGGCTCTGCAAAGTCACACAAGTGCATCCAGGCATGCCTTCTGATTGAGATGCCTGAACCTGTTGCCCTTGAGGTACCCACAGCTGCATGAGAGATAAGGCTTATGGATGAGTTAGAAATGGACTGTAGGGTCACTAACTGCAAAGCCACAGAACCATGAGTCTCTGCAGTAGTGGTCCCTGAAAGAGAATTTGACATTCTTTAATCAAGTCTTTTTGCAACCTAGTCAAATGTGCCAAATAGTTCAGCAATCTAAGAGTGAAGGTCCACGAACCATAGACATACTTCCCAAATCTCTCCACAGCCCTTGACTCCCTGTTAGGGGGATGGACAGTGGAACTTTGTTCCACAAGTTCCTTCTTAGTGGCTGTCGCCATGACTATGGTATCCACAGGTTCTCCCTTACTCCAAAATTCCCTTTGTGCTGGTGGTGCCAGAATTCGATCCGGTCTCTTAGGGATAGATTCAACCAAGTCAGGTTCCTTCCAAACCTGCTTTGAGATCAAATCAATGAGCATGTCAGTGGGTGGAGTTACCCAGGAGGTAGATGGACCTGATCCAAACAACTTCAGGAGCACTGATTCCTCCGGAGAAGGATTAATGGAGGACCAACCACCTCTTTGTTTAAAGATCTCTAGGATGTCCCCAAATAAGACATTATCAGGTGATAATCTTGGGAATCCTTCACCTTTGTCAAAATCAGTATCCTCTGTGATATATTCCTGTGGGGAATCCAAGTGCCTCCTTTTGCACTTTCTCTTCTGATGTACTTCAGTGGGATGCTACGGAGAAGTATCAGAAGAGAAAGTGATACCCTACTGGATAACCTGTAGTGTTTAGACTGGCTGTCCCTGTGGAGTTCAATGTTGAGGCTCAAGGCTCAAAAACACATGAAATCCTGAAAGGAGATCCAAGGGGAGAAACCATCCGTCCTGCTGAAGCACAGAAAATTCTCTCTACCACCTCAAAAGCAGAACACCCCAGGGAGAAAGAAGCTGATGGAGCTGAGAAGACATGCTTCCACCCCATCGACTCCCTCAGCCCCGAAGGTAGTCCACCTGAGGCAGACTCGACTCCAGCACCATGGATCTGGCAGGGACACTATGGCTCCAAGAGTCATCTGGCTCTGAACTCTTCGTAGGCAGAGCACTCAGAGAAGTCCTCGGATCTGAGCTTAACAACTTCAGCAGACTTGGATCGGGGAGGGAGTGATGAGAAATGGATGGTCAGATCAGAAAAAGAGCCGATAATGGAGGGGTAGTGCGAACCAAGACTTCCTCACCTGAAGGGGTAGGAGCTGGAAGAACACCCATCTGTATTTGGCCAAAAGAAATATCCTCATCATCTTATACACATCAGCTTCAGTAAGACTCCTGGAAGAATGACAGGAGGCTAATGAGATAGATTTTTGAGTGCCATTTCTCCATGCCTCGGGCCGGTAACCTGGACGGCACATGTTTAGTGATATTAGATATTAGGCACATGGCTAGTTAGATATGGTATCGTTGTGGATATTTTAACATCTCTTTGGATGCATTAGAGAGAATTTATATGCTGCACTGACTGTGACTATACTTTGTCTCCTGATATCTTTGGTTAAGTGGATATTGGATACTTTGTTGAAATCCACAAGTGGAGGTGACTTTCTATGATATTTTACCGCATTGGTACAGCTACATTGTGGTATTATGTATCGCTTGTGTTGCAGTAATATTTGGAAGCCTTTGGTATAATTTTACAAGCGAAGGTGACTTTTAACAACAGTCTTTGTCGTATTGATGCTGATGCACCTTTATTTATTAAGTGATTTTGCTGTGGTTGCAAGTGAAGGTGACTTTCAAACAATAGTTCTATCGCACTGGTGCTGAAGCACCCTGATATATAATATCGTCTTTGCTGTGGCAGTGCCTGGAAGTATTTACTACGAAGATAGAAATGTAATTGTCTGTGAACATCTAATAAATGTAAGGAATATTCACCTTTGCTGGAAACATTTGGAAATAAAAACAGTAAATGAATTGCTTGATTGATGTTAGAATCTGAGACTACTTTGGGTAGAAAGGAGGGGTTTGTTTGTAAAGAAACTCCATCCTTGTGGAAAATCAGATAAGGAGGTTTACACAACAAGGACTAGATTTCTGAAATCCTTCTGGCAGAGATTATAGCTACCAAAAACAGTGTCTTCCAAGACAAAAACTTCAGGTAACATTCCACTGAGGGTTCAAAGGAGAATGTACTACAGCCTGTAACACTAAGTTTAGATCCCAAGGAAGCATCAGCTCTTTGAAAGGGGTTTCAACAAAAGTGTGCCTCTCATGAATGATTTACAAAGTCTGAGAGGCTAAAGAACATTCTTCCAAACCATCGTGGAAATTGGAAATTGTAGGTAATTATGATCTAATGATAGAAGGGGAAGCTCCAGCATGAAAAAGAGAGGCTAAAAAGTCTAAAATATGTGGTATAAAAAGCAGAAAAGGGATTAATGTTTTTCATGGGCTCAAATGGTAAATCTCTTCCATTTGGTAGAGTACAGTTTACAAGAGGAAGTTTTATGAGCAAAGAGATGTGGCGTACTGGGGAGGGCATATTTAGATGCCTGGCAACTATTGGAATTAGAAGAACCACACTGTCAGCTTGAGGTTCAAAATGTCTGGATGAACAAGTCCATCTGGATGTGACAGAAGGTCTAGAATGCGGTCCAGAATCCAGAATTGTTGAATTAGATAAGGTCAAAGGAAGGGGAACCAAATCTGTCGAGGCCAAAAGGGGGTAATGAGGATTACTGTGCTTTTCAACCTGAGTGCTTTTTGTAAGAATTTCGGAATTAGGGGAAAGGTGTACAGGAGTCCGGGGGCCAATTGTAGAGGAGAGCGCATCTGGATGACTTCCCTGGAGGGGGAATCAGGGCGAAGTAATTGCTGCACTTGTTGTTTAGGGGGAGGCAAACAGAACACAGCAAAGTCAACCCCATTGATGAAAGATCATTTCTGCCACTCCTGGATTGAAAGACCACTCATGAGACTGGAGGATATATCTGCTCAGTTTGTCTGCAATCATGCTGGAACTCCCCAGAATGTGCATTGCTATTAGAAAGTGGTTGGAAGAGATCGCCCACTGCCACGCTCTGAGGGCTTCTTGACAAAGGGGATAAGACTTGGTTCCTCCCTGCTTGTTGATGTACCAAACTACTGACGTATTATCTGTTTGAATTGCAACTGTCCCCTGAGGAAGAGCTGTCTGAAAGGCCTGTAATGCTAGAAGCACCGCTGTTAGCTCTAGGACATTGATGTGCAAGTTGGCATGTAATGGGGACCATGTGCCTTGGAGAGTCTTGCCCAGAAAATGCCCCCCCCCCCCCAATCTGGGAGGCGTCCATGGTCACTATGGCCATGGGCTCTGGAAGAACAAAGAGGCGACTGTGGAGAATTTGTTTGGAATCCGTCTACCAAAGTAAATCTCTCTTGCAATAATTGGTGATCAGAATCTGGTCTGACAAGGGATGGCGAAGGATAGACAATTGAGAAGCTAGTAGCCATTGCAGAATTCTCATATGAAACCTGGCTAGAGGCACTAGAGTTATTGAGGCTGCCATTGACCCTAGAGTTTGCAAAACTAGTCGAGCAGGAATCCTCTTTCTGTGGATTATCTTTTGAACTTGTACCGTAATTCTTTAGAGTCTCTCTGGAGGAAGGGGTGTTATAGTTGTCGCCATATTTAGCACAGCCCCTATGAATTCTAAATTCTGAGTTGTAGTCAGTTGGGATTTCTTGAGATTTACCATAATTCTCAGGTAGGCACTGATACTGAGAGTGTAATCCTTGGCTGCTATCAACTGATGCTGGTCGAAGAGGTTATGAGCCAGTCGTCTAAGTACGGAAACACCTGGAATTCTTGCAGTCTCAAGTGAGCTGCTACTACTGCCATGCATTTAGTGAACACTCTGGGGGATGTGGTTAGACCAAAGGGCAGTAATCTGAATTGGTAATGACTGTCTCCCAGTTGGAAGCGGAGGAACTTCCTGGAGCGTTTGTCCATTTTTATGTGGTAATATGCATCCTGAAGATCTATCGAGCACATCCAGTTGTCCTTCTTCAGAAAGGGAAGACTTGACTGCACTGTGACCATCCAGAACTTTGTTTGACAAACTGATTTATTCACCACACTGAGATCCAAAATCTGTCTCCATTCCTTGTCTTTTTTGGCATGAAAAAGAACCTTAAGTAGGTTCCAGATGCTTTCTAGTCTGGAGGGACTTCTTGGATGACTCTTTTGTCCAGCAGTTTTTAAATTTCTTGCACTGTTGAATCCCTCTGATTGGGTGGAACATCAGGGATTTTTTTGTGTACAGGGGAGGATGGCAAAAGGGAATGATATAGCCCCTGGATACGATCCACTGAAACCAGGAATCTGTTGTTGTGTTTAGCCAGGCATTACAAGTGTCCCCTGACTGCCTCCAGAGGAAGACAATTGGGCCTCCATTCAGGAGTGCTGAAAGGGCTTATCTGGAAAGGAGTCCCTGAAGCCATGGTTTTGCGAACCACATCTGCCGCAAGGGAGACGTCTTCCGTTTGGTTCCCCCACTGCCCCAGGGGAACTTCCTCCATGTGTGTCTTGGAAAGGCCCGTGTAATTTTTTTGAAACACATCTTTCCACCACTCCTTTGATTCATAGAAAAGGACCTTTGGGGAGTGGAGAAACATACGCCCACAGCAGAAATGGTCTCACCATCCTTCTCATACCTGGATAAAGTCTCTCTTACTTTTGGACCAAACAAGGATGTTCTGTTGAAAGGAGCATTGACAAATGAAGACTTGAATGGTTCTGCAAAGTCACATAGGCACATCCAGGTGTGTCGCCTTATGGCTACATCTGCACCCGCTGCTCTAGATGTCCCTCTGGCTATATGTGCAGTTAGCCTCATGCATGAATTAGGCACAGACTCTAGGGTGATTAGCTGGAAAGCCACTTTTTCTTGGATTTCCAAAGCAACAGCTCCCATCAGGGTATCTAACAATTCCTTGATTAGAGCCTTCTGAAGTCTTGTAAAGTGTGCCAAGAAGTTCAAAGACCTTAGAGTGAAGGTCAATGAAGAATAAACCCACTTCCCAAATTTATCTGTAGCCCGAGACTCCCTGTTAGGCGAATGGACAGATGAACTCTCCTCACAGAGTTCCTTTTTTGTGATGGCCGCTATGACTATGGCATCCACAGCTAAACCCTTGGCCCAGATTGTTTATCTTTGGGGCAGATAATATTTTGTCAAGTCTCTTGGGAATGGGTTTGATGATGTCCGGAGCCTTCTACGCCCACTGTGAAATCAACTGAATGAGTTCATCAGTGGGTGGGGTCACACAAGCGGTAGACAGACAAGTGCCAAAAGCCTGCATGTAAACAGATTCCTCCAAGAAATTTCTAGGATATCTCCAAAGAAGACATCTTCAGGTGATGACCATGGGGACCCTTCCCCCTCATCAAAATCTGTGTCCTTGGTGACTGATTCCTGAGGGGAATCTAAGTGCTTCCTCTTGCACTTCTTTTTCTGAGAGACCTCCTCAGGGGAATAATCTGGGAGGGGTGTTTAAAGATGACAGAACCTGAGTCTGAGAAACCTCACACTTCAGCACCCACTGTCCCAGGAGAGAGACAGGTGGAATAACAGAGACAGAGGGGGTAGCTGTTCCAAGGAGGAAGGTACTGACTGAGTTACTGTAAGGGACAGGGCCCCCCTCCATTGCCTCAAAGGCCATCCCTCCTGAAGAGAGAAGGGAGCCCGGAGCACAGACAGACTACCTCGGGACTGGGGTCACTCCTCACTCAGAAGAACCAACCCTCGAATTGGAAGCTGGAGCCGAACTAACATGACCCGAAGCTCCGAGGAGCAGGGATGGCTCTGAAAAACTTGGAGTTGAGTCCTGCCCCCCGGAACTGACAGGGTAGCTACTTCTCTGAGAGGTCTTCCGTTTCAAAGCCACTGAAGAGTTCAGGGGGATTACCAGTTCTGAAGATGTGAAAATCTCAGGTAGTGGTACAATTGGTGCCAGGAGATTCGGAACACAAATCTCTAAGGCTTCGGAGAAGGTTAGAGGAGGAATGGTCAATGGGGTGAAAGAAGGCTCGGTTCCAAGACCTGAAAGAGAAGGAACAAAAAGGAGGCCTGAAAGTCATGTAGCCCACAAGATTTTATTCACAAGGCTCTCCACATCGAGCTCAGAAAGACTTTTGGTGGAGCGCATTGATGATGTGGAAGGAGATTTAGGCCTCTAAAGAAAAACGTTTAGAAGCTCACCAGCAAAAGGGTCTACAGATGGGGGAGTAAGAAGTTCTTGGAAAATTTTCCCTTGAATCAGATACTTTAGCATAGAAACAGTAGAAATTTTGTCCTGCACCGGGGCCTTCGACATTGAAGGACTTGTCATAGTTGTCGGTGGCAGAGCAGTAGTTGTCACTGGTAGTTTAGAGTCAGAGGCCTACTGTTCCAGGGATACTTTCAGAACTGAGGATTTCAATTTCTTAGATCTCAGAACTGATGGAGAAGTCAGAACTGAGACACTCCTCTTTTTTTCCTTTGTCTATGGAAGATGAGGATGAAGGGGAGGAAAAAAGAAGTTATGTACCTACCATAACATTCCATGTTAGTTGTCCTTCATCTCACCTTCCTTCTTGCTGGATGGGTCCAAAGCCAATCCTTGGCTCCGACTCGGCCACTTTCTACAGCTCGAGAGCTCTTTAATGGCTTGAGGCTACCCCTTATCCCAGAATGCCCAGTGTCAGCTACCCAGATCTTGTTTGAGATAGCTCACACTAGACATAATCATAGGAGATAATCCATTGTTATTAAGCCTGGATATACAGTAAATTGTCATGGTTTACTTGGGAAGCAACTAAGAACAAAATAAGTTAGCCAGTGAAACCATTGAAAACCCCTCTCAATCCTCAAGGAAGGGGGAAGGAGGGAGGGACGCAAGAAAGAAGGTGAGATGAAGGACAACCAACACGGAACGTTATGGTAGGTACATAACTTTTTTTTATGTTAAGTTGTCCAATCTCACCTTCGTTCTTGCTGGATGGGACAGCGTCACTAGCACCTCAATCCTGGGTGGCTCATTGGAACAGACTCTTCAGAACCGTGGAACCAAAGGAAGCCCTGACCCGGGAGACCACATCTACTTTGTAATGAGAAATAAATGTATGAGGATCTGCCCGAGTAGCTGCTGCACAAATTGAATCTATGGGCAATCTAGATTGAAAAGCTACCGAAGTAGCTAATGACCTGTTTGAATGATCTTTGGGTCTTGCTGGAAGATCTTTTTGTCACAAATGGTAAGTATAGGCAATGGTGTCTGATAACCATTTTGATAAGGTTACTTTAGAAACTGGAAGGCCTTATTTGTTGTTAGCAAATGAAAGGAGCAACTAATCTGATTTTCTCAGCTCTTTAGTTCTATGGAGATAGAAACGTTGTTATCTATGCACATCCAATTGGTTTAATCTGTATTCTGCCTTGTTGGAATGATTAGGGGAAAAAGACAGGAAGTTCAATGGATTGATTCAAAGTGTGTTTTGGACAAACTTTAGGTAGAAAAGATGGGTTGGTTCTCAGTGAAATTCTGTCTTTGTGAAAACCAGGTATGAAGGGCGAACACATAGGGCATGGAGTTCTGAAACACATCTGGCAGAAGTAATAGCAACTAGGAAGAGAGTTTTCCAAGAGAGAAATTTCACAGAACATGATGCTGCTGGTTCAAAGGGTGGCAGTATCAAGGAGGCCAGAACCAAACTGAGATCCCAAGGTGGAAGAGGCTGTTTCACTGGGGGTCTGAGTAGAGATGTACCTCTCATGAAGGCCTTACAGAGTGTGTGAGACATTATGCTTGAGTTAAAATCTCCGATGTGAAAATTTGAAATGGCAGCTAGTTGTACTCTGATGGTAGCAGCAGCTGCACCAGACTGAAACAGTTCTGCTTAGAAATCCAAAAGTTCATGTACTGGAGCTGTAAAAGGATATACATTCCTGGATTCTGCCCAGTAAGAGAATCGTTTCCATTTGCTACCATAAACTTTCCTTGTAGTTGTCTTATGGGAGGAAACAATAATATCACGCACTGCTGAGGAAATATTGGGGAGCCTAGCTAAGATTGGAAGGAGACTGGTAGCCAAGCTGTGAGCTTGAGAGATTGGAGGGATTGGTGTAACCCACCTGAATGATAAATCAAGAGGTCTTGCACTGGGTCCAGAACCCAAGGCTGGGCTAGAAGATGGGGGTGAAGGAACGGAAACCAAATCCATCAAGGCCAATAGAGGGCAATGAGGATGATCTTGCAACCCAACGATTTTGTTTTCTGAATGACTTTTGGAATTAGGGGGAATGGGGGAAATGCATAAAAGAGTCCCTGAGGCCAATCGTGGACTAGGGCGTCCCTGGGTGTCTGATCTGGAGGAGGAACAAGAGAGATGTTGCTGCTCCATTTGTTGTTGTGGGGAAAGGCAAAGAGATTGCAGCAAGGCTGGCCTAATTTGCGGAAAATAAGATCCACAATTTCCAGTTTCATAGATCACTCATGTGGCATGAGAATAGCCCTGTTGAGCTTGTCCGCCATTACATTGGATTTCCCAGGGATATGCATTGCTGTCAGAAAACGTTGGGAGGAAATCGCCCATTGCCACAGTCTGAGGGCCTCTAGGCGCAAGGGGTAAGACCTCGTCCCACCCTGTTTGTTGATGTAACAAACCACTGACATGTTGTCCGTCTGTATTGCAATAGTCCCAGCAGGGAGAGAGTCTTGAAGAACTTGCAATGCTAGGAGCACTGCTCTCATCTCCAGGACGTTGATGTGCAAGTGGTACTTGTGAGGTTGCCACTTGCCTTGGACTGTCTTCCCTAGATAATGCCCCCCCCACCCTATCAGGGAAGTGTCCGTGGTCACTGTGGCAACCGGATGGGATTCCATGAAAGGTCTGCCCTGAGTCACTAGTGGGAAGACCATCCACCAGGAAAGATATCTTTTGCAAGATTCCGTAATTAGCATCATGTAAGACATGGGTAATTCCTGGAAAGACCATTGTGTGAAAAGAAGCCACTGAAGGATTCTCATGTGAAATCGTGCTAAGGGAACTAGAAGAATGGCTGCTGCCATGGACCCTAGAGCTTGAAGGATATATCTGACTTGAATTATTTTGCTCCTCAGGAGAAGTGACACCTGCTTTTGAATAATGGAAACTCTTTCCTGAGGCAATTTTACAATCATTTTTCTTGTGTCTAGCTCTGCTCTTATGTATGTAATAGACTGACAGGGCAACAAGGCAGATTTTTCGAAGTTTATTGTGATGCCTAGTTGAGCACAGGATGTGATGGTGTAATCTATAAGTTGTTGCCTGGTGGTAGCAGTGAGGAGCCAGTCGTTTAGATAAGGAAGCACCTGGAATCCTAGACGTCTCAGCTGAGCTGTAATTACTGCCATGCATATGGTGAACACCATGGGGGCTGTGGTGAGACCAAAGGGCAGAGCTCTGAATTGGTAATGACTGGCCCCTAGCCGGAAGCAAAGACATCTCCTGTCTGTCCATTTTTATATGATAGTACGCATCCTGAAGATCTATGGAGCACATCCAATTGTCCTGACCCAGAAAGGGGAAAATGGACTGCAGTGTTAACATCCGGAACTTTTCTTTTTGTACCGATTTGTTTAATCTGCTGAGATCCAGAATTGGTCTCCAGTCCCCTGTCTTTTTGGGCAATAAAAAGAATCTTGAGTAAGTTCCGGATCCTACTTGGTCTGCGTGGACTTCCTGGATGGCTCCTTTTTCTAGCAGTCTTGAAACTTCTGTGACTGCCTGATCCCATAGATTGGGTGGAACATCTGGGATGGATTTTTTTGAAACAAGAGGGGGTTGATGGAAGGGAATTTTGTAAACCTCCAGATATAATGGATAGTACCCATTTGTCTTTTGTAATATTTTGCCAGGCGACTGGGTACAATGAAAGCCTGCCTCCAGAGTTGAGCAGTTGGGCATCCCTTCAGGGATGTTGATAGGGTTTGGAAGAGAATGTATCTGTCACCCTGATTTTGTGGACCCCCTCTGCCATGAGGGCGGCGTCTGCCATTGTTATTGTTCCCCCCTCTACCCCTGGGGGAAAAATCACTACATGTGTCAGGCAAGGGTCCTTGGGATTTTCAAAACCACATCTTTCCACCCTTCTGACCCTTTGGGTATGGTCTGGCAGGAGTGGAAAAATGGACTCCCACATCAGAGAGCGTCTTCCCTTCCTGCTGGCACCTGGTAAGTGCGTCTTTCACCTGAGGCCCAAAAAAAGAGGAGCCATCAAAGGGGGTATTTGTGAAGGATGCTCTGAAAGGTTCTGCAAACTGACACAGACACAGCCAAGAATGTCTCCTAAGAGCCACTCCTGTTCCTGCAGCTCTGCTCGCTCCATCAGCTGCATATGAAATAAGCCTCATGGAGGAGTTGACTACTGAATTTAAAGTCACCAGCTGGGTAGCTACCTTGGCTGAAGCTCCCTCAGCTGTGGGATCTTGTAGGGAATCTCCAAACTCTTTTAGGAGATCCCTCTGAAGTCTAGTAAAATGGGAAAGATAGTTCAGGGACCTAAGGGAGAAGGTCGCTGATGAAAACATTCGCTTCCCATATCTGTCCATCATACGAGACTCTTTATTCAGTGAATGGACAGATGAGGAGGTTTCAGGTAACTCTCTCTTTGTGGCTGCTGCTACCTCCATGGCATCAACTGGGATACCTTTAGTCAGGAATTGTTTGTCTTGGGGAGCTGTGATAAATTTATTAGGTCTCCTCGGGACAGGTTCCATGGAATCTGGAGCTGTCCAAGCCTTTCAAGACACTACGGACATGAGTGGATCAAAAGGCGGAGACACCCAGGAGGTGGAAGATCAGGAACCAAATGCGTCCAGGTATACAAACTTGTCCTCGGAGGGGGCTAGGGAAGTCCAGCTATGCCTCTGCCTAAGAATCTCAAGGATGTCCAAAAAGGAAACATCTTCAGAGGGGGACCTTGGGGACCCCTCTGATTCATCCAGGTCTGTAACTGAGGTGACAGACTCAGGGGAGTCTTGGTGCTTCCTCTTGCACTTTTTCTTCCGGGAAGCCTGATCAGAATGCTCTGGGGAGGTTTCAGAAGAAGAGGGTTCACCCAATGGGGTGTCCTGGGACATAGCTTTCCTACGCTTTGGGGTTGGAGGAGGAGCAGAGGTTGGCACAGGTACCGAAGGGGACGGAGCTGATGGGACCGATAGTGGAACCATCTGTGGGGACAGCATTCTCCTCATGACCTCAAAAGCGTCACAGTCTCGACACAAAGAGGGCTTCGGCTCTGAAGAGACAGGAATCCCATTCTGCGCCGAGGGTGACAGCTCCGAGGCTGAGGTGGGAGCCGAGCTCAACCGAGCCGATGGTCCGTGAGGGAGAGTGGGGTCGGACAAGGGTACGATGCCACTTCCCCCCTCGGAGCCGACAAGAGAGCTTCGGCACCCAGATACCTCAATGGAAGGAAGAACTGAGGTAATCAGAACAGAAGAGGATTTCATCGGAGCCGAAGGGACCACTATCGGAACGTCCATGGACTCCAGTTCTGAACTAAGCATAGTCAGAGGAGAAATCAATATCAAAGCGGATGGAGCCGAGGCCTGTTGAGGTGGGCTCGAAAGAAATTTTGCAAGGGCCTGTGACTTCAGCAACCTACTGACCACTCTCTCTACATCCTGATCCGACAACCTTGAGGATCGAGAGGAGTGGGAAGATGAGCAATGACTGGCTGTGCTCTGAAGTAAGGGTGATTGTGACACCGAGCGAATCGGCTCCAATGAAGGAGACCTAGCTCATTTGTGGCTCCGAGACGGCTCCGAGGTAACAGTTGGAGCCGACAGAGGAGTAGTCTTGTCTGTGCTAGTGGGCACTAACACACTTGGTCTGTCAAGCTCACAGGTCGGTTCCGAACATGGAGCCGACGGCTTGACTGACTTCAAAGATTTCACTGGCTGAGATGCTTTAGCCGGAGAATCCTGTTTCAACAATCCACAGAGGATTAGCTTGTTTTTCTGCTCCTGCAGGACCCTTGGACTAAAGGCATGACAAATAGAGCAAGAGTCCTGCAGGTGCAGAGCCCCCAAGCAGTACACACAACTAGCGTGCCCATCTGTCAGAGACATCTTCTGACAGCATGAGTCACACTTTTTAAACCCTGAGGTTTTAACTTCCTTGGACATTTTGAGAAAAAAGGAAGGAAGTACCACAAAAAGACACACTACAATAATAAAAAAAATTATATTGATAAAAACCTTAAAGGAGAGCCTCTAACTTAAACAGCTGTCCTTGGGGGGGGGGGGGGGGACGACTCTCTAACTTAAACAACTTCAGGGAACAACAGAAGGCCTAGCGACTAAGGGGCGATGGCCAACACAGCACAAAAACACAACAAAGGACAAGATAAGGGGTTTACGACTAAATAAACTTACAAACTACTATAAACAGAGAAAAAATACTAACTTTTCAAGTAAATTATTTAACTTTAAACAGAGAAAAAAGTTATACTAAGCCTGAGCCAGTATTGACGCAACCTTGCAGCTAAAGCGGCAAACGAGATCTGGGTAGCTGACGCTGGGCATTCTGGGATAAGGTGTGGCCTCAAGCCAGTAAAGAGCTCTTGAGCTATAGAAAGTGGCCGAGTCAGAGCCAAGGATTGGCTCTGGACCCATCCAGCAAAAAACGAAGGCAAGATTGGACAACTTAACATTGTCAGCTTTGGCTTTGTCAGCAGTAGATAAAGCTTCACTGAAGGTTGAAGAATCAAACCCTTCAAAATAAGTTTATTTCATCTCTCAACTAAGGTTTGATGACTGAACCCATGAGAAATGCTGCAGTCCTCTTGTAAGTGAATGGGACCCATACAATACACACAAAGGGAATGAAAATCAAAAGATGGGATTTTGTGGTCGCACTTCTGGCATTTTTTAAAATCAGAAGGGACATTACCTTTCTCAGCCATGTCAAAAAATTACAGCAGGAAAACAATCACTCACATGCGCACTCGCACAGAAACAGAGAAAGCTTGAGAGAGAGAGAGAAGAAAATTTGTTTTTTTTAAAAGGGGAAAGAAAGGAAAGGGGAAAAACTATCAGTGATGATAGCTGCAGAAATACACCAAGGTATGCAGGGAAAGAATATCAAAGATGATATTTAGAATTACACTAACATGTACAAAAGGAGAGAGAGAGAGGAGAAAGAGAGAGAGAAAGTATTAAACTAGACAGTAGAGGATCAAGTACAGAGAAAAAAATAAAGAGAAAGCTCTAAGAAAAAACAATGGAAATTTACCTAAACCCAAGGAAACTTGAGACCACTGGCAAAACGCAACTGTTTTGGAAAAGTGGCAAAAGAGATCTGAGGCAATTGTGTGAGAGAGAGATTGTGGGTAGAGTTTTTGGCTGGCACGAGCTGTAGTAATGGCTGAGTTAGTTCCAATATCGGAACCGGACCCATCTGTCAAGGATAAATGAAGAGTGACAACATCAGATCACCAATTTTACCATGAAGCAACTATGTTTGGTCATCTGGCTCACTTATGTTTTAGAAGCTATGGTCCTCAAATGTTAAGTGTAATACATTTGAAACTTGAGTATGCACACACCACAACCACAGTTAGTACACACTTTTACTTTGAGCTGGTTACAGAAAACAAGAAACGTCTGCAGTTGCATCCTATTCAAAAAAAATCACACAGTCAAGGAATTTTGATTAAATCTGTTTCAGTCCACTGGTCAGAATGGCAACAGAAACTGAAGTATCAGCTAAGAATTAAAACAATGTGATTCAAATGAAGAATACCTGACATAACCTGATAAATGGAAATAAGCCAGTTATAAGCATGGAGTTCTAATACATAGACCAGCCTAAGGATGTAATGGAAATTATTTTTATTCTTTTGAAATTATGAATGTCGTTGTCAAGCAATTATTAAGTGGAAAGTTTGGGATGTTAACATGAATTAATAGCATTATGCATGTGCAAAACACTGATTTAATGACCAAACTCAGAATTCCATTACCTATACACATACATACAAATATACATTTGTGCATAGTGAGGTGGCACTACCTAGCAGGTGGCACAGAAAGGCAGGACAAGCCTCAGGTGAATGCTGCCCTAAGAAAATGGCTCAATTTTGCCTACTCCCCCCACACCTCTCTTTAATGTCCCCCAATTCCCTTTATCATGGACTCCTTACATCATCCAATTTAAGTTTTTCTATATTTTCACACATTTTGTCTTATTCTTCAAGCTTTTTCCTGCATCCTTTTAACACACCCTAACTGTGCCACAATCTCTTGAATTAACTATGATGAAATAACTAAATTAAGCCAATGATCTGGAAGTCACTAAGCTCACAGAAGCCATGGGGGTTCTAGATGTTTGCAATGTTCTGACATGCATTTGTGAGCTTTTTTTCCCCCTACTCTTTTGATTCAATGATGACCTGAACAAAAATTGGTCTTCTAAGGAAAGAAATACAGTCTTGGTCTTCAACCTTTTTTTTCTGTATCAGTTCAACACAAACTAACTGGGGCAAACAGCAATATAATAATAGGAAATATATAACTGAATTAAGCTGGGAGTCTCAGGGCTGGTAGCTCCCCAACAGCCGTTTTTTTTTTAGATGTTTTGAAGTGAATTTTAGTGTTTTTTCCAACTTTCTGATTCATTGAAAGCCTTGGTAAAGAAACAGGAGAAATTCAGTCATAATCTTCAAGCCTGTGTAATACATAATAAAATTAAACTGGGAGGGCTGGAGGCTGCTAGATTAAACCCATAGAAGCCATAAGGTTACATTCACACTCAGGTGCGTTTTAGAGCTATTTTCCAACCTTTTGATCCAATGATGGTCTAAACAAAAACCATCAGCAAGGAAAGAAATTCAGTCGTATTTTTTTAAGCTATGTCTGGTAAAACAGCAGTTTTCAATAAACTGAGATGACATGTGCACTGTACCTGGTCAATAAATTTGCAGAGTTCTTTACTCCTTGCCATCACACAACAAAGACCAGAAAGCAGGTCCCCCCCATATGATGCTCTTCAGCTACCTTGATTTTTTAAAGTTTTTAAAGTAAGGAAGCACTAACGGTCAGAAAGGTGCCCCCAGCCAAAAGGTGCCCAAGGTGGCTGCCTAATTCACCTATACATAAAATCAACCATGTTGATAGGCTGAGTCAGACACACATCCTGCCCAGAATGTACTTTTAGGAATTAGATATACAGCAACAGGTTTCAAATTACAGCAGGGTGTCTGGCCCATTTAAAGGATTACTTATTAGCTAAGGTATTAGCACAGACAGGCAGGTGCCTTTTTAGGTTAAGACTACAGATAAAGTGCCAGAAAGTCAAGAGGAGTAGAGAAGGGTCTATGGAGGGGGTGCACTTAGTCATGTGCCATTTTTACAAGGTAGAACATGCAAGTTAGAACTAGTTTCTTCAGGGTTTTTCAGCTGCTATAACTGAGGAGGACTATTATCTGAAATGTTAATTTTTTTGCATTTAAGGCAATTTTTCTTGCATTTTGGATACACACTGTGGTTCATTTGAGATTCTATTAATCTTTTTTCTGAAACACGAAACACCTTTATTAAATTATCACTTATAACATAGTGAATCATACATTTATATAAACGAAAACAAACCATATTGACATAATCCCAGCTGCAGCATTTTACATCACAAACCATATTGACATAATCCTAGTCGCAAACATAATACATCACTTATAATCTACCTAGTCATTGTCAGTCAAACATTACATAGCTTATCCCATGTCCTGCCTTCTTTTAAATCTTATTCCTCCCGTTTATGTATTAACACAATTCCCATTTTTTTATATGTAATTTGCTGGTACACTTTTTTAAAGATCCAGATTCCAGTTGTTTTATCTCTATATTTACTACTTCTAGTACAGTTGGTTTAGACTTTGATTTCCATTTTCTAGTAGTTGCTTTTTTTGCAGCCACCACAATTAGACTCAGTGAGACATTACTATGTTTATGCAATTCCAATTCTGTATCATAGCTCAGAAAAATCATTTTCCTAGTGAAACCAATTTGCTCACCCAGTATCTCCAACAGAGTAATCTGCAGGTAATCTTTAAAGTCTATCAGCTCACTATACTCTCAAAAAATATGTTCCAAATTACCTCTTTCTTCTCTATCATGTCTCCAACATTTGCTGTCTACCTAAGGAAAAATTCTCTGGAGTCTACTTGGGGGGGAGGGATATAAAAACATGTATGTAAATATTTCCAAGCAAAAATCCTAAATCATCTAGATTTTGTTGCATATTTGGAAGACATACATATACCCCTCCATTGTTTCTATGTGAATTGCTTATCCATTCTCTCTTCCCAATCCTTTCTATGCTCCTCAGATTGATTCTTGTAGTTATCATGCAAGTAGATTGGTTATACATCACCATTTTTATCTCATCTCTTCATATCCTAATTATTAGCAATTGAGCCCCATCTGCCTCTAACTTTGGCATATTTAATTCTTCCATAAACACTTCCTTTTGTATCTTTTATTGACTTCCATATTTCTCTGGTTTACACAGATTTTCATAAAATTTCCCAAATATATCTAGTACCTCTGAAGGATCTCTGGTCATCTTCCTTGTTATAGGCTACCTTAGCTTGGCGACATCCCTTTCTACTTTCTTTTGCCTGAGTTGTTGTGCTAAAAAATTTGTAGTCTACAGTTATTAAAAAAAAAAAAAAAAAAAAAAAAAAAAAGTTGCTTAGCAGCAGTCTTTCTAAACTCATGCATTTATCGAGGTAATCTCTTATTTTTTTTTGTTTAGCATTCTGCAATTCTGCCTCTCCTCTTCTTGTTCTGTAAGAATCCCCCTATTCTGCAATACTTTAACCTTTGTCAGTCGCTCTAAATAATTATTTTTACTTCTTAACCATATCGCTCTCTCTCTGTTAATTCCAATCTATTTTTAAACTCCACTTTAATTTTATCCCACTCTCTAGCTGTATTTTTTAGAATAAATTTCTATCTTCCCTAATAATGCCAAAATAATTTCTACTACCCATTCCTTAAATTCCTCTCTTTTTAACAGATAAGTGGGAAAGCAGCAGTGTTTCTATTTCATTACCCTGCATTTTTATTTTAGTTATTATTGGCACATGATCTGAAAGGGTTCAGGCGGCAGGACACCTCCCTGTGAGACAGCTGGATGTGGACACATGGCTGGATGGCAGTTTAGCTGCAGTGACATATGGCTGTGGACATTTCCCTGTGGGCATATTAGACCCCTTGCACCTTGTCCGTAGGTGGCAGAAGCAAACCTAGAGAGTGAGAGAGTCTGCATGCCACCAGGGACACAAAGGTATAACTGTCTGCAGTACAGGCTGCTGCAACCAGATGCTAGGGGGCATAAATATGGCACTGTGAAATAAATGTACAATGGGCAAAGCTTTTATCAATGTGGTGACCCACCACTGCCAACCAGTAATCAAGAAGCCTCAATTCTCACCACTGACAACAGTGGGGGACGTTCACTTGGAGGATAACAGGTACACACACGGTATTTCCAGATGCAGCTCTCTGCATCAATTGCAATTTCCCTTAAGAGCACACAGAGACTACATTCAGTCCAGGGCTGGTTCCCCTTCCTCCAGATCCCCAATACGTCTCACCACTGGCACAGCTATACAGTTGAGATCTCAGCTGAGTGACCAAGCTGAGACCTCCAGCACACTCTCTGTCCAACTAGTGCTTCATGTCCCTGCCCAAGTAGCTTACACACACACTCTTTGAGGTTTGATTTACACACACACACACACCTGGGAAAGGCTGGCATAGGTTTACTAGTTATGCCTCCTTCTGCCCAGACTATAAGATAGTTATCACTGCCACCAGTCACTCCTTATTAGATACTTTAAGGCCATTAACAAAGGGTGTCCAATCTTACTGTGTATTATTAATATTAACACAAATGGTAGTTTGACCAAGAGCAAGGCTATTAGGAGTGGCCCACACACTGTCACCAAATAAATATGCAAGTACTCTCAAAACTTGAATATCTCTACACATATCAGCCACAGCAAAAGGTTTAAATATATTTAATAATAAATCATAAAAGAACAAGAAAATACTAAATATATAGTCACAGTGACATCAGAGTTCAAGACCACTATTTAAGAGGATTATACTGTTCTCTTAGTAATTTACTTACTATAGAGCAAGGCAGATGTGGTGAGTGGTTCTTCTTGCTGTTGTCAGGTCCAAGACAGAATGCAGACTGTTCTGTCTCACTAATAGACTTGTCAAAATAATATCTAAATTATCACTGCTGGGATGTGTGGCTAGGTGTGTGATGGAGTGAGAGCTCCTGAGGAACCGGGTAAAGTTCAAAAACATGATCAGAGAGTGAAGAACATGTACCTTAGGAGTTCCAAGATGGCTGCACACTCAGTAACAGCTTGTTTCTAGCTTTCCCAGTGTGAAAACAGAAACTCAGCAGAGAATGCCAATAGACTTGTGTTTATGGGTAAATTTTAGTAACTGGCTAGTACGTACACTGCCTGGATGCCAAGAATAAAGAAATACAGAAGACCTGGAAAGAAATCCGCTACAAAACATGAGGAAGAAACACTGACTAGGTAGAGTTCTGCAGCTGTTCAGCAAAAAGTAATGCAACCTTCAGACATGACTTCCAATAACCTACACCATGATGTAAGACAACTGCATACAGTCCTAGTTAAAATAAGCAAAACACTGATAGGGTATATCAACACAAACAGCAAAAGGCTGGAACAAATGGAAGAAGCTTAAAACAGATATTGAGATGAGGTGATAAAGCTGCAAAAATCAGAGGTCGAAATGAAGAAAGGGCTGGCTGAATATGAGACTGCTCAGGAAGAGATGTTTCAAAAAATAATAGAATTAGAGGGCAGAGCGCATAGGGAAAACTTGAGATTTTCAGCTATACCAGAGACACTGGAAGGAACAGACTGTATTAAATTTATGAAAGCACAAATAAGCAACTGGACTGGTATTCCACAGCAGGACGTATTAGTTGAACAGGCACATCATGTGCATGCTCCAAATCTAGCTATAAAAAAGCAACCTAGACCTTTAATAGTAAGGATGCAATCCTACCAGCAGAAGGAGTTGATTTTGTCAAAACTGTGGTAGAAGGACAACATACTAAAAGTAGGAGACAGCAGAGTGTTTGTGGAGAATGATTACTCATTGTACACCAGGCAAAAGAGAAATAAATTAATTCCTCTATTCAGAAAATGTCAAGGCGCAGGTGTGAGATTCAAACTGCTGTATCCAGTTGTCTTCAAGGTATTTTTCCCTGGAGGGACAAACTCATTTTTTGATGAAGTGTAAGGAAGAAATACAAAAGTTTGTCCAACAAAAACTGAGCTATGAAACAGAAGGAGATTTGGCTTCTTGTTCCTCTGGTAATAAAGACCACAGTGAGACTGCACCTGTGACAACTTTTCCAGTATTTCAATAGAAAATGTTGGAGAGAAGGAAGGGAGCACAAGAGTTGACTTGAAGAATCAAGACTACACTGGAAATGAAGCAGACACAGGATTTAGGTGATGGAGAAGAACAGTAATAAAATCAGTAACTTAATGTTGGATTATAATGCAATAATTATATTTGTGAAATATGAAAGCACAAGAAAATCTGGAAATATTGGAATTCTTCAAAATTTGTTTGCTGAGTGGGGCACTCTAAAGTATATGCCCTACTTCATGTCACTAATATTCATAAAATGTTTTGGGGAGGGGAAGAGAGGGGAGAATGTGAACTGTAAGTAAAGGAAACCCTTTCTTTTCTTAATAGTACTGTATCTGTGTTGCATGGTTTTGTTTGCATGCTATTTTGGGATGTAATGGGGGCTGCAAACAGGTGTTGTTTTTATTTTTCTCCCTTCTTCTTTTTCTTCTTGTGCAGTTTTGAGAAACATAGGCAATGTAATGATAAGGGTGGCGCAGTGGTGCAGCGGTTAATGCTGTTGCCTCACAGCAAGAGGTTCTCCGGTTTGATTCTCAGCTGGGGTGCCTTCTGTGTGGAGTTTGCATGTTCTCCCTGCATTCGCGTGGGTTTCCCCCGGGTACTCCAGTTTCCTCCCACATTCTAAAGACATGCTTCTGGAGCATTTCTCCCCGAGCCTCTGCTGAAAACAGGATCTGTGGAACCTAGTCGGACTTTCCCGGTCAACAAATGTTAAATAAATAAATAAAATAAAAAAATAAAAAATAAACATCAAAAAAAAAAAAAAAAAAAAGGGAAAAAGGGAGCCTGGTTAAGGGGGCATGACAGAGTTCAAATTAATTTTTTTTTTTCATTCTTGCATGGGGAAATGACTGATTAAGGAACTTTGTTTTAAGACAGAGAGCAAGTAAATGAAAAAGAATATTGATTATAAGGCTTTTTTTCTAGTACTTGCAAATATGTATACTAAGTAGCGTTTCTGCAACTGGTCTTCATGCCTCCATGCAGGCAATCTAATAAAGAGAAACTGAAGACAGTCTGGTGAAAGAGGACTGGCTGAGGGAAAAGGAAAAAAGAACAGAGAAATTGACTAGGACATAATGTTCCCTGAAAACAATCAAGGGTTTTCCTAGGTATGACAGGTTTAACCAGTTAGACGAAGTAAAGTTCTCTCAGTTTTTTTAAATGCAATAGGGATACTAATATAAACATGTGCTTTGTTTTTTCTTGTTCACCCTTCTCTGTTTTTCTTTGTTCAGTTTTGAGAAATGTAGGCACTGCAATGAAAAAAATGAGAGAGGGAGGAGATGGGGGAGAGCAAAAGGGTCTGGTTAAGATAGTATGACAAAAGAAAAATCAGTGTGCTATTTCCCATGCTTGCATAGGGAAATGACTGGATAAAAACCCTAGGCATTATCCAGTAACAAGTTTATTACAAAGCATCTAAATGAAAAAGAATATTGAATATTGTAAGGCTTTTTTTCTGATAAGGTACCCTTTGCAGTCTTGTGTCTGATATGCATATCACTAGAATCCAATCTGATAAAGAGAAATGGCTTGGAGAAAGTGTTTACTGAAAGCATTGAAGTGTTTTCTCAACTGGGAGAGTTATAAAGATACAGAAAATCAAATAAAATTTACTAATAGCACAGGCTGTACCATGCGTCTTAGCATGACTAACCTTTTTTTTGGTTAACTTTAGCCTGTCAATGTAGCTATCAACTTAGAACTTATGTTCTTATTAGGAAGCAAAAACTTCAATATCGGAAGATGTACATAGTTTTGTGTGTTATTGTTAAGTTCATAGGTTTTCGGAGGGGTTTTTAGCGGGTTTGTTTGTTCTGCTTGAGGGCTTTCAAAAAACAAAAAGTTATGTAAGATGTGACACAGGCCCAAATGGATATGATATGAAGCAACTGTATAAAAGACCAACCTGCCGAACAGTATATACATGTAACATAAAAGTTGGAACTAGACATTTAGCAAAAGAGCAGTTATATATAAAAGATGGTAATAATAACTATATAATAAAATGATGTTTTCTGTAATATCTTTCATTCTGAATGGTCTTACAAATAAATATAAAAGAAACAGTAGTGAACTGTATTAAAAATGTAGAGTGCAAATAGCTATGCTGTAGGAGACATACCCAGAAACAACTGAACATGTGAATTTGATAAAGAAAGGTTTTCAGGATGGTTATTCAGTGGAATATCAGGGCAAAGAAAAAAGAGGAGTACTTATATTAATTGCAAGAGGAGCTCCAATAGTGGTAGAAGAGGAAAAAAACAGATAATGTAAGATGCATTGTACTAAGGGGCTACTGGCTAGGGAGGAGGATTACACTGCCATGCATTTACATCCTCCCTAAAACTGCTATAATGGAGCACCAGTACTGGTCTTTTCAGTGTCTACCTTTAGCTCCCAGCGGGTGTGGCTTGAGCCTTTAAAAATGAAGTTATCACCTAACAGTTCTAACAAATACTCATCGACAGAGGTCAAATATCAATACAGTTGTGTTTGCCATCATGTATGCTTCAAGATAAAATATTCTGATACTTTGTATGTAGCATGGATTTGAAATTATTAATACAAATATGAGCAAGCAATGTTTGATGCCTAGAGGCGCAGTAGGATGTAACTTCAGAAATGCCTGGAGGCATACTCGGCTGTAACGAGTTAAGAGAATTCTGGGAGAAATAATCTGCTTTCAGCAAGGAATATTACTTATAGGTGAAGACTGGAATTTGGTTTGCAACAGTGAAGATATGTCTGGGGGACCTAGAAGGGAAAATATAACAAAGGTGGGTAGATTTTTCAAGACATTTATGAAAATGTTTGGCATGGAAGATGTGAATTCAGCACTAGGAGTTCAGAGTGAATTTACATATTACTCACCAAGATACAAAAACTGGGCTAGGCTAGACAGATTTTATATCTAACAGGAACATGTGCATTTAATTGAAGGTCTTGAAATGCACCCAATAACTATTTCAGATCATGCACCAATAACTAAAATAGGGATACAAGGTAATGAAATAAAAATGAGACACTGGCACTTTCCCACCTATCGGTTGAAAAGAGAGGAATTTAAGGAATGAGTTAAATAATTAATTAAGGAGCTACTAGAGAAGCTAGAATTATCTTCTGAAAACATAGTTAAGGAGGGGGATAAAATTATAGTGGAGTTTAAAATTAGGTTGGAAATAAAAGGAAGATATAGCTAAACAGTAACAAGAATTATTTAGAGGGATTAACAAATGTGTAAGTATTGCAAAATAGAGGGAATTACTCAGAAAAATAAAAGGAGCAACTGCAGAATGCTAAAACAAAAATAAGGGATTACCTCGATAATGTGCACACGTTTATAAAGATTACTGTTAAGCAACAGTTTTTTGATAATAATTCTAGAGCACAAAAACTTTTAGCACAACAACTCAGGCAACAGAAAGTGGAAAGGGCAGTCACCAAGCTTAGGGAGCCTCTAACAAAGAAGATAACAAGAGACCCTGTAGAAGTATTAGAAATATTTCGGAAATGTTATGAAAATTTGTATATGGTAGAGAAATATGGAAATCAAGAAAAGGTGCAAATGGAAATGTTTATGGAAGAATTAAATATGCCAGAGTTAGTAATTGAGCCTCATCTATCTCTAACAGTTAGGACAGGAAGGGATGAGATAAAAATGGCTATATATAACCAATCTACAGGAAAGTCCCCAGGAATAGATGGTATTCCTGTGGAAGTTTGGAAGTTAGGAGGGAAAGCACTGATAAAGATCTGGAAGGTTTTGTTTAACAGTATTTTAAGAGCAGGAGAAGTACCAGCATCCTGGAAGAAGGTGGTGCTAAAGGTAATACCTAAAGAGGGTAAACCTCCATCGGATCCAGCTTCATAAAGGCCCATTTCAATACTAAACCATGATTATAAAGTGCTTATGTCTATAATGGCTAAAAGAATGGCAAAAGTGATACCAAAATTGATAAATATGGACCAGTGTGGTTTTGTGGAGGGGAGGCAAACATTTGACAATATTAACAGAACACTAATGATCCAGAGGGAAGCAGAATGTAAGAAAGTACCACTTTTATTGGTGGGTCTTGATTCAGAGAAAGCATTTGACAGAGTAGACTGGTACTTCATGAGCAAGGCAATGGAAGTATCTGCTTTCCCTGATACAATTATAAGGTCGATTAGAAGAATATATGAGGGATCAGAGGCACTAATTAAAGTGGGTGCAGTGGGGTCCTCTCCAATAACTTCTGCTTGAGTAAAGGAACCAGGCAGGGTTTTCCACTTTCTTCTTTGTTGTTTGCATTATATTTGCAACCACTGACAAAGAAAATAAGGGACTCAGAAATTCAAGGATATAACTGGTATGAAAATAAGGAAAAGCTGGCTCTATTTTCAGATATAATTTTATACAAGACAAAACCAGAAAGGGACATTACAGTGTTGGGGAATATTTTAAGACAGTTTCAAATCTTCTCGGGATACAAAATTAATGAAACTACGGCAATAGCAGTAAATTATGAACCCACACACAAATTGTTCCAACAGTATTCGTATTTATGGGGACATGATAACATGAAGTATTTAGGAGTACAGATTAGAAATGACTCTGTGGTGGCAGCTAAGGATATGTGGGAAGAGACTAAACAGAAGATAATACAAAAATTGAGAAACTGGAAGTTTTGTTATATGGATATGGATACTAAGATACAAGCCATGAAAATGTTTTTAGTCTCTTTAGTCTTACACACAGGTCAGGCATACATTTATCAACCGGAGAAGTTGTGGATAGCAATTAAAAAAGAGTTGAAAGATTTTATCTGAGTAGGTAAGACAGCAAGAGTCAAGTGGAATAAGCTGATTTCTACCAACAGAACAAGGCGGACTAGGATTATCTAATTTGAGGGGGTATTTTAGAGCAACACAGTTAAGGCTCTTATACACAGCACAAGCAGGAAACTATAATTCAAAGTGGAAAGGAATGATGCTGACACAGGGAGGAAGCTCAAGAAATAAGGAGAGATTGGGATTTTGGATGTAGTCTCTTAAGGAGAACAACCAAAATCATACAGAGTATTATATTCATAAAATAGCAGGGAGTATTCTAAGAAGCAAACCAGCACGAGAATGGAGAAAAGAGATTTTGCTGATAGCGATGACTGTGGTCAGCAATACAGATAATAGGCAAGCGAGGGTTGGAATTTATTGGAGAAAGCTGGGAAAGGAACCAATGTATTGCGAGCAAATAAGCAGAAAGGGAAAGGTAACAGAATGGGAAGAGGCCAATAATTTATTTAGACTGCAGGTTAGAGATTGCATTCCCTATCAATGATTGATATCAGAGTATAGGCAAAGTGCTTTAAAGAAATGGGGCTGCTAAATGAAAGACCAGCACTTGTAGAGTTTTCAATAGACTCTACAACAGAAGATGCCGTTAAAAAATAATAATTAGTAAAGCATATAAAATATTGCATGATAATATAAGAATCAATCAGAGGAACTTATAAAGGATTGGGAAGAGAGATTGGATAAGCAATTCACAAAGAGACAATGGGAGGATATATGTATATCTCCCAAATATGCAACAAAGTCTAGAAGATTTAGGATCTTTGCCTGAAGTGTTTACATAGCTATTTTTATACTCCATGTAGACCACAAAGAATTTTTCCTCAGGTGGATAGCAAATGTTGGAGGTGTGATAGGCAAGAAAGAGGTAGCTGGGAACATACTTTCTGGGAGTGTAATGAGCTGGCAGACTTAAGGGATTCCCTGCAGATCGCTCTGTCGGAGATGCTGGGTGAGCAGACTGGACTGACTGAGGAGTTGATTTTTTTTTGAGTTATGCTACAGAATTGGAATTGCCTAGACGGGGTCTATATTAGAAGGCCGAATGTTTAGGTGAGCGAACACCTAAACATCGATCTTCTAATATCGAAAGCAAAAAATGTCGAACAGCCGATTTAACTCAGGGAAACATTTTTCTTGGCCATTCACCGGAGTTTGCTATTTCCCTACTATTGATCGATCTCAGAGTTGGTATATTTAGTTAAGGGGGGTGGGGATGCACAGCCCCCCATGTCGGGGAGTGTGAGGGGGCGAAGCACTCTACTTAATTTAGATGTAAAGTAATTTTTTTTGTGTTGTGGCTGAGGAATGTGTTTCCCTGGGACGTTCGACATTGTGCAGTTCGATCACCTAAACAGTCGGTCTTCTAAGATAGACCTGCCTAGACATAGTAAAGCCTTGCTGAGTCTACTTATGGTAGCTGCCAGAAAAGCAATTACTTGAAAATAGAATCACAGTCTAGACCAGCTTTACTAGAAATAATGAATACAATAACAGAGATAAAACAACTGGAAATGGGATCTTTAGAAAAGGAAAGAGCAAACTAAATAGGATAAATGGGAATTGTGGGAATAATATATTTAGAACAGGAACAAGGTTTAAGAGGCAAGATTTGAATGAGCCATATGATGCTTAACTGACAATGACTGGATGGTTTATAACTACAGTTGTTTCAGTGGTGTCTGTAATGTAAACTGTTTGCAACAAAAGTGGTATCATTTTGTATGTTTTTCATTTGTATAAGTGTTAAGATTGCCATTGTCATATGTGAAAATTTAATAAAGATGTTTGGAGAAAAAAATAAAATATTACTGCTGGGATAGCTTGTAGAATGACATAATTTCTCGTCATCTGACTTCTTGTTCCCAGGCAAAACCCCCATTGCTGAAGCTGGCAGTAATTAACATCTACCTGTAAAAATACTCATACGAGGGCTTTTGCTCAGACCTTTGGCAGATGATGGAAGTCATAAAACAACTGCATTCCTTCATGATTTCAGAGTAGCAATTAGTTCACCCTAAAGACAATACAGAAAGCATCCTAGTACAGACTTTGTGTGTCTAGCTGCATTGAAACCTGAGAGATAGATAGCCTCTTTATGGCCTAGCCTATAAAGTAATTTAATTTCAAATGTTTTTCTAAAGTTTGCTAGACTGAGGTTAACCCTCCAGTTTCCTCAGTTAACATATATATTTAAACAGTTACAACAGTACATGCACATTTCTGTTCTCTTCCAGTAGGGCACATGTGGATACATTTTAAGCACAAGCACTTTACAAATACCTTTTCAACACAAACATCTGTACAAAACCGTTTGATATACACATGACGTACAGTTCTAATACATTTGTAACACAATCATTTTATATGGCATACAGTTCTAATACATTTGTAACACCAGCATCTTGTATAAATTAGTTTGATATTCACAAATGATATATAATTATTTAAAAAATTTCAGCTAGCTGTGCTGGCAGTACCTCCTTTTGTCGCAATTAATGCAACATGTAAAGTGATGTGTGCAGTGTGTGGCATGTACTATAAACAAATATAATCACAACTTGTAAAAATGTGCCACAGCACGTAAGAAATCCTGCACATTGCTGTAATCACACTTATGTTGAAGGATGTGTTTTAGGCGATGCTCCCTTACAACAATAGCCTTTCTACTTGGTGTTACTGGCATCCCCCATAGAAATGATTCTCTACTTTCTACATGGTGTTACTGGCATCCCAAGAGAAGTGATTCCCTTCAATTATCAGTTAGGTTTTGTTCCTGTTGCAGAACAGATAGAGGGTCAGAAAGCTGTACTGTAGGCCGTCCAAGTCAAACCTTAAGTCGACTCTGCCATTCTTCTACCTGATTATTAGTTTGTGAAAAATCCATGTCAGAGACATCAGAAATATTCTAGAATTTCAAAGGGTAAGATGTTGGCAATTGTGGTGCAGAAGAGCAGGAGGCATACTTCCTTGGTCAGCCACGCACATAATGATGGTCCAGAAATGTTGATATGGCTTAGCACATTCCGGTAGTGTGGACACAATTTCCATAAATGCAAGTACAACATCATCTACTGGTAGAAAAGCCAGTGCAAGCAACTTACGGATGGTTATTGAGAATGCAGTGTCCATACCATACAGTGCCACAAGGTAGTAATGCTGGATTTGACACCAAATGATCTCGGCAAAATGGAACAAGCAACCCTTTAGAATACTCTTGGAGAATGTCTTACAGCTGCAATCAGATATGATGTAGTCTGGATGAAAGGTGCATCCAATATCTGCAGCCACCCCCTTACACATATCCCACATAGTTTTGTATGCTGGCTCTATTTTCCAAAGACAATAAACCAGGGGGACCAATCCTAGTAGTAGTGGAAATGCCAATAAATCCATGCAATGTGTATGCAATGTGTACAATTGGCAGCACACATCTGCACGTTTTGGGAATGTGCCATCCCCTAGTATGATGTCTGACCTACACAAATCGGACAGATTTTGTGCTGTAGTGAGCAAAACAATGAAGTCATTGTCATCCATATCTGACCATCTTCTTAAGAGAAAGGTACCACTGTGGAGTGGGTACTGGCTGGCATCAATATCTGCTAGTGTTGCAGGGGGTACTAACATGGATGCCCGTGCCCTCTGTTGTATTCTGGTAATAGTGCGATATAGGGTGGCACGACAAGGCATCTCTTATACCACATCGTCATCTGTCTTTCCAAGGACACTCTGCATTACTTGGCTTGGCAAATCATTGCTGTGTTTTGTAGTTGTGCATGCAGCATGCAGCAGAGCTACCTGTGCACTAGTTGCATCAGGCCCTTGTTGGTGTGGCAATGATTTCTGCAGTTCTTCCCACTCTGCATGGTGAACAGTGATAGCACGACCTCTGCAGGCCTTTATTCTCCACTTAATACATGCCAAGTATCATTTGGATAGCACCTCACACTCTAAATGATATAGGTATCCCTCCATCACTAGCAATGGCTTCCCACGTTGGCTGGGCACTGTCCAATATCTGCTGCCAAGCTGACCTGCTCTGTACCCGTATGCAGTATCCATCATATGAACAATACTTGTAGAGGGCCACTCATTATCCATGTTCTACAATTTAGCAAGGCTGGGCAACTGAATGTCAAATTGATCAGTACTAGGATATTCAGCGGTGTACAGAACTGTAGGTGTCTGAGCTGGATGAATACACTATTGACACTGAATCTGGTGCACAGTTCCCCTTTAACAGCCTGTTGCCTGTCTTGACCAATCTAATTTCCAGATACAGACATTACTTAGGGATGCTTCCCTGTATAGCACACTTTTCTGCATGACTGTGTCTAAATATGTATTTACCCTATCTGCAGCAATCATAGATGATTGTGTTGGACCTCCAAGTGCCACACATGTTGCTCTACCACACCACATTCTACTTAGGTAGGTGAGATGGAATGGTAATCATTTGTTTGCCATATGAAATATGGTTTCCCTGTTTTACATTTGTAATGAATTTGGGGGGGGGGTGGTACTACTGTAATGCCATGTAGACTGTAGTGCTATGTACTGGCCAGAGTTGTTTCCTTCCTTGGACAAATTGCTGTGTTCTGGCATGTCAGAGGCGATTGCAACCACTAAACTTAACATTCATTCAGGTATGTGCTTCCTATCCTGCTTGTAAAGTAGAATGGGAAGCACATACCCAAATATCCATAGGGTTATATGCTTCCTATTCTTCTTCTTTACATTCATGCCACTACATGTATCATAGGCGACATATTCCTATAGTTTTTAGGTGGGGTACTTCAACTTTAGCCTATCTAATAACTAACTTTCCCTCAGTTGTATGCATTCCTCTGAACTTCCTTGCACATAATATCTGTAATACTGGGTTCACAGGTTCATAGGTGTGTGCTAGGCTAATGGCCCTGGAGCCTTTACAAGCCTACATTTGCCCAGGCACCGTGCCACTCAATGTTAGCTCACAGTGCCCATATTCAGTAGACCAACAGGAATGATCCTTGGAGAGAACTTTCTGTTAGCAAGCCACTCATCAATATTTCTCTTGAAGAGGGCCAGCGAGGTACTCTGCTTGACATGAATGGGAAGCTTATTCCAGAGTATGTGTAGTCTTTGGAAGATGACCCTGTCCCTCCGGCATGTTCTGTTAATTGTGGTAATGTGGTTGTGATTTCTGGAGCATGTTGTGCGAGGGGGGGGGTTGGGAATGATTTAGGTGTAGCATTTCAAGTAGGGCTGGGTCAGACATTGCTTTGTCAGTAAGGCAGAGATCACCTCTGAGTATACGATAAGAGACTGAGAACAGCTGAAGTTTCTTGAATCTGTAAATGTAGGACAAGTGTTCAAGGCCTAGGATCCTTTTTGTGAAGTACTTTTGTGGCCTCTCCAGCTGTTGTAGGTGTCTGGTCAGGTACATACGAAATGGGGCGTTATAATAGATGACTGGTTTAATGAAGGATGAGTAGAGAGGGATGATGACCTCTTTATTCCTGGATGCGAAACCTTTGGTTATAAGATGTGCCATGTAGAAGGACTTTCTGACCACAGTGGCAATGTGGTGGTCGAAGGTGAGGTGGCTGTTGACCTGGGTGCCCAGATCTCTTATGGCCCCATCAGTGTTCAGGGGGTCCCATCCATGTGGTAATTCATGGGAAACTAGTTTTTTCCAAAGGGGATGATAAATAGAAGTTATGTTCTTACCATAACGTTCCATGTTAGTTGTCTTCTTCTCGCCTTCTTCTTGCTGGATGGGTTCGGAGCCGACCTCGGCCCCGACTCGGCCACTCTAAAAGCTCGAGAGTTGGTTCCACCGGCTCGAGGCTCCCCTTATATCCCACAATGCTAGGCGTGAGTTACCTCAGATCTCGTTTGTAAGCTAACCCCAGCTTATAATAGTATCAGAATAACTATAAACAAAGTCCACCTCTAAAACCAGGGAGAAAGAAGGGTGACCTATATCCTCATCCAGGAAATATGCACAACAGCATATGCCTAATAAAAGAGGTGGTAGAAAGAGAGGTCACAATCACAACTCCTCTAGGTCTGTCCAGGCCAGGGGGAAGGAGGGTGGGACGCAAGAAGAAGGCGAGAAGACAACTAACATGGAACGTTATGGTAAGAACATAACTTCTATATGTTAAGTTGTCTATCTCGCCTTCATTCTTGCTGGATGGGACCGCGTCCCTAGCACCTTGTCCCGGTGGCCTAACGGAACAGACTCCTGAGAACAGTGGAACCAAAGTTAGCTCTATGCCTAGAAGCTAAATCCAACTTATAATGAGAAATGAAAGTGTGAGGAGTAGCCCAAGTAGCCGCTGCACAAATGGTGTCAATAGGTAGTCTGTCTTGAAGGCTAAAGAAGTAGCCAAAGCTCTGGTGGAATGGGCCTTAGGTTTATTAGGCAGCTTTTGGTGTCTAATTTCATAAACAAGGGAAATCAGAGATGTAAGCCATCTAGATAATGATACCTTTGAAACTGAAAGTCCCTTTCTGCCTTCTGCATAGGAGACAAACAGCTGGTCAGATTTTCTGAATTGTTTTGTTCTATCCAAATAGTACCTCAACTGACGATGAACATCTAGCCAGTGTAATTTTTGTTCAGACCTATTGGAATATTCTGGATAAAGACAGGAGGTCAATGCTTTGATTTAGGTTTGACGTCGAGACTACCTTAGGCAAAAAGGACGGGTTGGTTCGTAAGGATACCCTGTCCTTATGGAACAACAGATAAGGAGGTCGACAGCTGAGTGCATGAAGTTCTGAAACTCTTCTAGCTGAAGTAATAGCTACCAGAAAGAGAGTCTTCCATGATAGCAATTTTAAAGAACAGGAGGCTGCAGGTTCGAAAGGGGGAAGAATCAAAGAAGTAAGAACTAAATTTAGGTCCCAAGGAGAAGGAGGATTTCTTATAGGAGGTCTGAGAAGAAAAACTCCTTTCAAAAAGGCTTTGCAAAGCTTGTGGGACATTAAGGCAGACTCAGAAATACCCACATGAAAGTTAGAAATAGCTGCCAATTGAACTTTAAGAGTAGAAGGAGATGAACCTGCATGGAAGAGTTCAGCTAGAAAATCAAGGACTATTTGGATGGAAGCAGTGAAAGGATCTATGTCCCTTCCTTGAGCCCAATATGTGAAGCGTTTCCACTTACTCAAATAAATCTTCCGAGTGGAAGATTTATGGGAAGCTATCAAAATATCTCGAACAGAGTGAGATAATTGAGGAAGCCTGGCTAAGGTTGGAACTGGAGGAACCAAGCAGTGAGGTTCAGAGAGGGAGGGAGCGATGAAACTGACCCGACTGATGGATCAAAAGATCTGGAACTAGGTCCAGATGCCAAGGTCGCCCAATAGAAATTGATGTAGAAAGGGGAACCACACCTGTCGAGGCCAGTAAGGAGCAATGAGGATCAACGAGGCCTTCTGAGCGATAGCTTTCTGTATCACTTGAGAGATTAGTGGGAAGGAGGAAATGCATACAGAAGTCCCGGGGCCAAACTTGGACTAGAGCGTCTCTGCTGGGTTGGCCTGGTAAAGGGAATAGAGTGAAATAATCTCTGCACTTGCTGTTTTGGGGAGTAGCAAAAAGATCACAGCAAGGCTGACCCCACTTGAGAAAAATTTCTCTCACAACAGAGTCTTTCAGAGACCACTCGTGAGGCATGAGGATAGCTCTGCTCAACTTGTCCGCGATTTGATTGGACTTCCTGGGGATGTGCGTTGCTATCAGAAACCGCTGAGAAGAAATCGCCCATTGCCACAATCTGAGAGCTTCTCGACACAGGGGGTAGGACCTGGTTCCGCCTTGTTTGTTGATGTACCACACTACAGACATATTGTCTGTCTGGATTGCAATCGTTCCCAAGGGAAGAGAGTCTTGAAGGGCTTGCAACGCTAAAAGCACTGCTCTCATCTCCAGAACATTTATGTGCAAGTGGCATTCGTCTGGTTGCCATGTGCCCTGGACCGTCCTGCCCTGATAATGCCCCCCCCACCTGATCAGGGAGGCGTCCGTTGTCAGAGTAGCAACCGGAGGGGGAGGAACAAAGGGTCTTCCCAATAAGAGCTGAGGGGAAGACATCCACCACATGAGATGATTTCTGCACGCCTGCGTGATCATAATGGTGTAGGACATTGGAAGTTGCTGGTATGACCATTGTGTAAATAGCATCCATTGAAGGATTCTCATGTGGTATCTGGCTAATGGAAGCAGAGGTATGGCCGCCATAATTCCCAACACTTTCAGAACTAACCTGGCTTTGATTCTGTTGTTGTTGAAAAGGAGTGAGACCAGTTTGTGTATGTCTGTTATTCTCTGATCTGTTAGTCTCGCAGACATGTCTACTGTGTCTAGATTTGCGCCTATGAAGGTAATAGTACGACAAGGCGACAAAACAGACTTTTCGCAATTTATTGAAATGCCTAACTTTTGACAAATGTGAAAAGTGTAACCCCTGGCCATCAGAAGGAGATGCTTGGTGGGAGCTGTGAGGAGCCAGTCGTCCAAATAAGGAAACACCTGGAATCCTTGTCGTCTCAGGTGAGAAGCTACCACTGCCATGCATTTGGTAAACACCTGGGGGGCAGTGGTGAGAGCAAAGGGCAGGGCCCTGAATTGAAAATGACTGGTTCCCAGCCTGAAGCGGAGGAATCTTCTGGAGCGTCTGTTCATTTTTATGTGATAGTACGCATCCTGAAGGTCTATAGAGCACATCCAGTTTCCTTTTCCCAATAGGGGAAGGATGGACTGCAGCGTGACCATCCGAAATCTTGTTTTCTTGACTGATCTGTTCAAGATACTGAGATCCAAAATTGGTCTCCAGTCCCCTGTTTTCTTTGGAACTAAAAAGAACCTTGAGTAGATTCCGGATCCTTGCTGGTCTGCTGGAACTGGCTGAATTGCTCTTTTCGCAAGCAGCTTTGAAATTTCCAAAACCGCTAGATCCCTTTGAGCGGTGGAACATCTGGAAGGGATTTTTGATTGGTTTGGAATGCGAAGAAAGGGAATGGAATAGCCTTCGAAATGATGGACTGTACCCATTTGTCTTGAGTCAGGGATAGCCAGGCTTCTGGGTACAGTGACAATCTTCCCGACTGCCTCCGAAGGTGGGCAGTCGGGCAACACCTCAGGGATGCTGAAAGGGCTTATCAGAGAAGGCTTCTCGATTGCCCTGGTTCTGGACCCCCTGCCTCGAGGCGGCGTCTACCATTGTTATTCCCGCCTCTGGCGGGAACCGACTCTGTCGTCAGGCTAAGTCCCTTGAGATTGTTTACGGAACCACATTTTCCCACTTTTCTGGCCTTTGGGGTAAGGCCTAGAAGGAGTAGAAAACGGACTCCGACGGCAGAAAGAGTCTTGCCATCAGTCTCGCACCTAGTCAAGGTTTCTTTCACTTGAGGACCAAAGAGAGATGATCCATCGAATGGGGAATTAGTGAAAGACGTTTTAAAGGGGTCCAAAATTGCATAGCCGCATCCAGGCATGCCTACGTAAGGCCACACCTGTCCCTGCGGCCCTGCTCGCTCCATCAGCCGCATAAGAAAGGAGGCATGGAGGAGTTGGCTATGGAGTTCAGGGTAGCCAGCTGAGTGTTCATCTTATCTTGAAAACCCGCAGCTGTAGGATCCTTCAACATGTCACTCGCTTCTTTGATCAAGTCCCTTTGAAGACGAGTAAAATGGCATAGGTAGTTCAGCAACGATAGCAAATGTCACTGACGAGAACATCCGCTTCCGCATACCTGTCCATGGACCTAGATTCCTTGTTAGGTGGATGGACAGGTACTGAAGGATCAGCTAGTTCCTTCTTAGTGGCAGCAGCAACCACCATAGCATCCACAGATACTCCTTTTGTCAAGAACTGTTTGTCTGCTGGTGCCGTTATGAATTTTGAGGGTCTCCTGGGAGTGGGGTCCACTGAATCAGGAGCCGTCCATGCCTTTTTAGCTACCACCTGCATGAGGGGGTCAAAGGGGGGAGACACCCAGGAGGTGGAAGGACGAGAGCCAAACGCCTCAAGGTACACAGATTCATCCTCCAAAGGGTTGAGGGCTGGCCAATTTACCCTCTGTTTGAGGATTTCTTGAATGTCTGCAAAAGAGACATCTTCAGAAGGGGAACGGGGGGAACCCTCGGAATCCTCTAAATCTGTGTCAGAGGTGACGGACTCAGGTGAGTCAATGTGTTTCCTCTTACACTTTCTCTTCCGAGGGGGCTCTTCTGCCAAATCAGGAGAGGCCTTGGAAGAGGATGAGATCCCCACAGGGGGTTCCTGAGGAGCTGGCTCTCTGCGGTCCGGGATGAGGGAGTGAGTCGACTTGACCTGAGGCACCGTAGAGGGAGGGGCGGACGGAGCCGACTGTGGAGTAGAGCCAGGTTCTAACACACTCCGCATGACCTCGAACGCACCCCTGTCAGGCAGAGCCAGAGGTCCCCGCTCCGAGAAGCTGAGAACCTCCCTCGGCACCGACAGTGATGGCTCCGAGGCCTATGTCGGAGCCGAACTCACCAGCGCCGAAGCTCCGAGAGGAAGAGCGGGGTTGGACAAGGGTCCGATGCCACTCACCCCCTCGGAGCCGACGAGGGAAGTCCGGCGCCGAGATTCTTCGAAAGAAGAAATCGGAGCCGACGGAGCCGAAGACATCTGTATCGGCTCCGACGCTACCACAGTCTCGGTTCAGCGCCTGCTCGAGCTCAACGGAGTCGGAGGAGGAACATATTGATGGACAGGGGCAGGCATCGACTGATGAGTCGGGCTCTGAAGCATTTGGGCCAGTGCCTCGGACTTAAGAAGTCGACTCACTACCCTCTGAAGGTCATGGTCCGACAGCCTCGATGACCTAGAGGAGTGAGATTTATGGCTCCGTTCAGACAGCAGAGGAGATGCTGGAGCCGAATGAACGGAGCCAAGGGATGGTGACCTAGATCTCTTCCTAGATGTCGGCTCCGAAGGTCTGGTCGGAGCCGACAAGGGAATTTCTAATACCTCGGCTCCAGCCGGAGCCGAGGGAACCACAGAAGCTGTAGACTCATCGGCTCCAGCCGGAGCCGATGCAGACGTAGGTTTAGTAGCCTTAGGTCTCGGCTCAGTAGCTGGAACCAAGGACCTAGAAGCCTTGGAGGACTTCCCAGAGACAGAGAGGGAATCCTCAGGCTTAAGTAGACCCCTTAGGATCAATTTGTTCTTTCTTTCCTGCAGGACCCTGGGACTGAAGCCGTGGCATACAGCACAGGAGTCCTGCAGGTGCAAAGGCCCCAGGCAGTAGACACAAGAAGTGTGACCGTCTGTCAGAGACATTTTCTGACAGCACGCATCACACTTCTTGAAGCCTGAGACCTTTGTGTCTTTAGACATCTTAGAACAAGAAAGTGTAACCACACACTCAGTCAAACACACTGATTACACCTTATCTTATTTATTTATTTTTTTTAAACTCAAAAATAAAACAACTATCAAAATGTTTTAATTAAGAGAAGCAACACACACACACCACTAGGGAATGGAAGAAAGGCCTGAAGGCCCGAGGGAGAACTTTTAAGTTCTTATGGGGAAGAAACGGGATTTTTGTGAAAAAAGGGTTAGAATTCCACTAAACTAAGGGAAAATATAGTTAAAGTTAAAAATAAAGGGGTTTAAGTATCCTAACTTTACTGAAAGTTTACTTACCAAGAAGCCGGTAGAAAACCAACACCTCGATCGCTGTAGCGGCAAACGAGATCTGAGGTAACTCACGCCTAGCATTGTGGGATATAAAGGGAGCCTCGAGCCGGTGGAACCAACTCTCGAGCTTTTAGAGTGGCCGAGTCGGAGCCGAGGTCGGCTCCAAACCCATCGAGCAAGAATGAAGGCGAGATAGACAACTTAACATCGCATTTTTTGGCATTAAGCTTTAGGCCATGGTTCTGACAGCAGTCATTGGTCTCAGAGAGTCCCTTTTGTAGGATGTCTGCATAACTTGGGGAGTTGATAATGACTCCTAGCTTGCAGCCATCAGCGAACTTGGTGAGCCAGAGTGCTTCTGTTTTGATCTGGACTACCGAGAAGTAGATGGCAAAAAAGATGCCAAAGCTTAATATCAGAGCTTTGGCTGGCTTACATCTACCCGAAATCAGATGGACGTATACGTGAATTTAAGTACACTTTTATCTGCCCTTTTGCATATAGTATTGTATTTAATTTATTTATTTGTGTTTTTCACCAAATATTAACTCAACTGAAGTTGTGGCTGTCTCTCTACAGAGTACTTTTCAGAATTTCTGTGTAGCCATTGATAGCAGTGGGGGGTAGTTTCAGCTCAACACTAACATCCTTTCTTGCCTTATATAAGTGGTACATTTTGAGTTATCTCTGCTTAATATCAGAGTTTTGGCCGGCTAACATCTACCTGAAATCAGCTGGATGTATAAGTGAATTTAAGTACACTGTTATCTGCTCTTTTGCATGTGGTATTGAATTTAATTGATTTATTTGTGTTTTTGAATGAATATTAACTCAACTGAATTTGTGGCTCTCTCTCTACAGAGTACTTTCTAGAATTTCTGTGTAGCCATTGATAGCAGTGGGGGGTAGTTTCAGCTCATCACTAACATCCGGTGTTGCCTTATATAAGTAATACATTTTGAGTTATCTCTGCTTAATATCAGAGCTGTGGCTGGCTAACATCTACCTGAAATCAGCTGGATGTATAAATGAATTTAAGTACACTTTTATCTGCTCTTTTGAACATAGTATTGAATTTAATTTATTTATTTATGCTTTTCACTGAATATTAACTCAACTGAAGTTGTGCCTGCCTTTCTACAGAGTACTTTCTAGAACTTCTGTGTAGCCATTGATAGCAGCTGGGGGTAGTTTCAGCTCATCAGTAACATCCTGTCATGCCTTATGTAAGTAGTACATTTTAAGTTATCTCTGCTTAATATCAGAGCTTTGGCCGGCTAACATCTACCTGAAATCAGCTAGAAGTATAAGTGAATGTAAATACACTTTTATCTGTTCTTTTGCATACATTACTGTATTTAATTTATTTGTGTTTTTCACTGAATATTAACTCAACTGAAGTTGTGGCTGTCTCTCTACAGAGTACTTTTTAGAATTTATGTGTAGCCATTGATAGCAGTCAGGGGTAGTTTCAGCTCATCACTAACATCCTGTCTTGCCTTATATAAGTGGTACATTTTGAGTTATCTCTGCTTAATATAAGAGCTTTGACCGGCTAACATCTACCTGAAATCAGCCGGATGTATAAGTGAAATTAAGTACACTTTTATCTGCTCTTTTGCATATAGTATTGTATTTAATTTATTTATTCGTGTTTTTCACTGAATATTAACTCAACTGAAGTTATAGCTGTCTCTCTACAGAGTAGTTTTTAGAATTTCTATGTAGCCATTGATAGCAGTGGAGGGTAATTTCAGCTCATCACTAACATCCTGTCTTGCCTTATATAAGTGGTACATTTTGAGTCATCTCTGCTAAATATAAGGGCTTTGGCCAGCTAACATCTACCTGAAATCAGCCGGATGTATAAGTGAAATTAAGTACACTTTTATCTGCTCTTTTGCATATAGTATTGTATTTAATTTATTTATTCGTGTTTTTCACTGAATATTAACTCAACTGAAGTTGTGGCTGTCTCTCTACAGAGTAATTTGCAGAATTTCTGTGTAGCCATTGATAGCAGTGGGGGGTAGTTTCAGCTCATCACTAACATCCTGTCTTGCCTTATATAAGTGGTACATTTTGAGTTATCTCTGCTTGATATCAGAGCTTTGGCCGGCTAAGATCTACCTGAAATCAGCCGGACGTATAAGTGAATTTAAGTACACTTTTATCTGCTCTTTTGAATATAGTATTTAATTTAATGTATTTATTTGTGTTTTTCACTGGATATTAACTCAACTGAAGTTGTGGCTGCCTTTCTACAGAGTACTTTTTAGAATTTCTGTGTAGCCACTGATAGCAGTGGGGGTAGTTTCAGCTTATCACTAACATCCTGTCTTGCCTTAGATAAGTGGTACATTTTGAGTTATCACTACTTAATATTAGAGCTTTGGCCGGCTAACATCTACCTGAAATCAGTTGGACGTATAAGTGAATTCAAGTACACTTTTATCTGCAATTTTGCATATAGTAATGTATTCAATTTATTTATTTGTGAATTTCGCTGAATATTAACTCAATTGAAGTTGTGGCTGTCTATCTACAGAGTACTTTTTAGAATTTCTGTGTAGCCATTGATAGCAGTGGGGGGGGGGGAGATTCAGCTCATCACTAACATCCTGTCTTGCCTTATATAAGTGGTACATTTTGAGTTATCTCTGCTTAATATCAGAGCTTTGGCCGGCTAACATCCATCTGAAACCAGCTGGACATATAAAGTGAATTTAAGTACAATTTTATCTGCTCTTTTGCATATAGTATTGTATTTAATTTATTTTTTTGTGTTTTTCACTGAATATTAACTCAATTGAAATTGTGGCTGTCTCTCTACAGAGTACTTTTTAGAATTTCTGTGTAGCCATTGATAGCAGTGGAGGGTAGTTTCAGCTCATCACCAACATCCTGTCTTGTCTTATATAAGTGGTACATTTTGAGTTATCTCTGCTTAATATCAGAGCTTTGGCCGGCTAACATCTACCTGAAATCAGCTAGAAGTATAAGTGAATGTAAATACACTTTTATATGTTCTTTTGCATACATTATTGTATTTAATTTATTTATTTGTGTTTTTCACTGAATATTAACTCAACTGAAGTTGTGGCTGTCTCTCTACAGAGTACTTTTTAGAATTTATGTGTAGCCATTGATAGCAGTCGGGGGTAGTTTCAGCTCATCACTAACATCCTGTCTTGCCTTATATAAGTGGTACATTTTGAGTTATCTCTGCTTAATATAAGAGCTTTGACCGGCTAACATCTACCGGAAATCAGCCGGATGTATAAGTGAAATTAAGTACACTTTTATCTGCTCTTTTGCATATAGTATTTTATTTAATTTATTTATTCGTGTTTTTCACTGAATATTAACTCAACTGAAGTTGTGGCTGTCTCTCTACAGAGTAATTTGTAGAATTTCTGTGTAGCCATTGATAGCAGTGGGGGGTAGTTTCAGCTCATCACTAACATCCTGTCTTGCCTTATATAAGTGGTACATTTTGAGTTATCTCTGCTTGATATCAGAGCTTTGGCCGGCTAACATCTACCTGAAATCAGCTGGACGTATAAATGAATTTAAGTACACTTTTATCTGCTCTTTTGAATATAGTATTTAATTTAATGTATTTATTTGTGTTTTTCACTGGATATTAACTCAACTGAAGTTGTGGCTGCCTTTCTACAGAGTACTTTTTAGAATTTCTGTGTAGCCACTGATAGCAGTGGGGGTAGTTTCAGCTTATCACTAACATCCTGTCTTGCCTTAGATAAGTGGTAGATTTTGAGTTATCACTACTTAATATTAGAGCTTTGGCCGGCTAACATCTACCTGAAATCAGCTGGACGTATAAGTGAATTCAAGTACACTTTTATCTGCAATTTTGCATATGGTAATGTATTTAATTTATTTATTTGTGAATTTCGCTGAATATTAACTCAATTGAAGTTGTGGCTGTCTATCTACAGAGTACTTTTTAGACTTTCTGTGTAGCCATTGATAGCAGTGGGGGGGGGGGGAGATTCAGCTCATCACTAACATCCTGTCTTGCCTTATATAAGTGGTTTCATTTTGAGTTATCTCTGCTTAATATCAGAGCTTTGGCCGGCTAACATCCATCTGAAACCAGCTGGACATATAAAGTGAATTTAAGTACAATTTTATCTGCTCTTTTGCATATAGTATTGTATTTAATTTATTTTTTTGTGTTTTTCACTGAATATTAACTCAATTGAAATTGTGGCTGTCTCTCTACAGAGTACTTTTTAGAATTTCTGTGTAGCCATTGATAGCAGTGGAGGGTAGTTTCAGCTCATCACCAACATCCTGTCTTGTCTTATATAAGTGGTACATTTTGAGTTATCTCTGCTTAATCTCAGAGCTTTGGCCGGCTAACACCTACATGAAATCAGCTGGACATATAAGTGAATTTAAGTATACTTTTATCTGCTCTTTTGCATATAGTATTGTATTTAATTAATTAATTTATTTATTTGTGTTTTTCACTGAATATTAACTCAACTGAAGTTGTGGTTGTCTCTCTACAGAGTACTTTTTAGAAATTCTGTGTAGCCATTGATAGCAGTGGGGGTAGTTTCAGCTCATCACTAACATCCTGTCATGCCTTATATAAGTGGTATATTTTGAGTTATCTCTGCTTAGTATCAGAGCTTTGGCCGGCTAACATCCACCTGAAATCAGCTGGATGTATAAGTGAATTTAAGTACACTTATCTGCTCTTTTGCATATAGTATAGTATTTAATTTATTTATTTATTTTACACTGAATATTAACTCATCTGAACATGTATCTGTCTCTCTACAGAGTACTTTTTAGAATTTTTGTGTAGCCATTGATAGCAGTGGGGGGTTGTTTTCAGCTCAACACTAACATCCTGTCTTGCCTCATATAAGAGGTACATTTTGAGTTATCTCTGCTAAATATCAGAGCTTTGGCGGGCTAACATCTACCTGAAATCAGCTGGACGTATAAGTGAATTTAAGTACACAGTTATCTGCTCTTTTGCATGTGGTATTGAATTTAATTTATTTATTTGTGTTTTTGAATGAATATTAACTCAACTGAAGTTGTGGCTGTCTCTCTACAGAGTCGTTTTTAGAATTTCTGTGTAGCCATTGATAGCAGTGGGGGATAGTTTCAGCTCATCACTAACATCCTGTGTTGCCTTATATAAGTAATACATTTTGAGTTATCTCTGCTTAATATCAGAGCTCTGGCCGGCTAACATCTACCTGAAATCAGCTGGACGTATAAGTGAATTTAAGTACACTTTTACCTGCTCTTTTGCATATAGTATTGTATTTATTTATTTGTGTTTTTCACTGAATATTAACTCATCTGAAGTTGTGGCTGTCTCTCTACGGAGTAGTTTTTAGAATTTCTGTGTAGCCATTGATAGCAGTGGGGGGTAATTTCAGCTCATCACTAACATCCTGTCTTGCCTTATATAAGTGGTACATTTTGAGTCATCTCTGCTAAATATAAGGGCTTTGGCCAGCTAACATCTACCTGAAATCAGCTGGACGTATAAGTGAATTTAAGTACACTTCTATCTGCTCTTTTGCATATAGTAATGTATTTAATTTATTTATTTGTGCTTTTCACTGAATATTAACTCAACTGAAGTTGTGGCTGTCTCTCTACAGAGAACATTTTAGAATTTCTGTGTGGCCATTGATAGCATTAAGGGATAGTTTTAGCTCATCACTAACATCCTATCTTGCCTTATATAAGTGGTACATTTTGAGTTATCACTGCTTAATATTACAGCTTTGGCCGGGATAACATCTACCTGAAATCAGTTGGACATATAAGTGAATTTAAGTACACTTTTATCTGCACTTTTGCATATAGTAATGTATTTAATTTATTTATTTGTGTTTTTCAGTGAATATTAACTCAATTGAAGTTGTGGCTGTCTCTCTACAGAGTACTTTTTAGAATTTCTGTGTAGCCATTGATAGCAGTGGAGGGCAGTTTCAGCTCATCACCAACATCCTGTCTTGTCTTATATCAGTGGTACATTTTTGAGTTATCTCTGCTTAATCTCAGAGCTTTGGCCGGCTAACATCTGCCTGAAATCAGCTGGACATATAAGTGAAATTAAGTACACTTTCATTTGCTCTTTTCCATATCGTATTGTATATAATTTATTTATTTATTTGTGTTTTTCACTGAATATTAACTCAACTGAAGTTGTGGCTGTCTCTCTACAGAGTACTTTTTAGAAATTCTGTGTAGCCATTGATAGCAGTGGGGGTACTTTCAGCTCATCACTAACATCCTGTCATGCCTTATATAAGTGGTACATTTTGAGTTATCTCTGCTTAGTATCAGAGCTTTGGCCGGCTAACATCTACCTGAAATCAGCTGGATGTATAAGTGAATTTATGTACACTTATCTGCTCGTTTGCATATATAATTGTATTTAATTTATTTATTTGTTTTTCACTGAATATTAACTCAACTGAAGTTGTGGCTGTCTCTCTACAGAGTACCTTTTAGAATTTATGTGTAGCCATTGATAGCAGTGGGGTAGTTTCAGCTCATCACTAACATCCTGTCTTGCCTTATATAAGTGGTACATTTTGAGTTATCTCCACTTAATATAAGAGCTTTGCCTGGCTAACATCTACCTGTAATCAGCTGGATGTATAAGTGAATTTAAGTACACTTTTATCTGCTCTTTTGCATATAGTATTGTATTTAATTTATTTATTCGTGTTTTTCACTGAATATTAACTCAACTGAAGTTGTGGCTGTCTCTCTACAGAGTAGTTTTTAGAATTTCTATGTAGCCATTGATAGCAGTGGAGGGTAATTTCAGCTCATCACTAACATCCTGTCTTGCCTTATATAAGTGGTACATTTTGAGTCATCTCTGCTAAATATAAGGGCTTTGGCCAGCTAACATCTACCTGAAATCAGCTGGATGTATAAGTGAAATTAAGTACACTTTTATCTGCTCTTTTGCATATAGTATTGTATTTAATTTATTTATTTGTGTTTTCACTGAATATTAACTCAACTGAAGTTGTGGCTGTCTCTCTACAGAGTAATTTGCAGAATTTCTGTGTAGCCATTGATAGCAGTGGGGGGTAGTTTCAGCTCATCACTAACATCCTGTCTTGCCTTATATAAGTGGTACATTTTGAGTTATCTCTGCTTGATATCAGAGCTTTGGCCGGCTAACATCTACCTGAAATCAGCTGGACGTATAAGTGAATTTAAGTACACTTTTATCTGCTCTTTTGAATATAGTATTTAATTTAATGTATTTATTTGTGTTTTTCACTGGATATTAACTCAACTGAAGTTGTGGCTGCCTTTCTACAGAGTACTTTTTAGAATTTCTGTGTAGCCACTGATAGCAGTGGGGGTAGTTTCAGCTTATCACTAACATCCTGTCTTGCCTTAGATAAGTGGTACATTTTGAGTTATCACTACTTAATATTACAGCTTTGGCCGGCTAACATCTACCTGAAATCAGTTGGACGTATAAGTGAATTCAAGTACACTTTTATCTGCAATTTTGCATATAGTAATGTATTCAATTTATTTATTTGTGAATTTCGCTGAATATTAACTCAATTGAAGTTGTGGCTGTCTATCTACAGAGTACCTTTTAGACTTTCTGTGTAGCCATTGATAGCAGTGGGGGGATTCAGCTCATCACTAACATCCTGTCTTGCCTTATATAAGTGGTACATTTTGAGTTATCTCTGCTTAATATCAGAGCTTTGGTCGGCTAACATCCATCTGAAACCAGCTGGACATATAAAGTGAATTTAAGTACAATTTTATCTGCTCTTTTGCATATAGTATTGTATTTAATTTATTTTTTTGTGTTTTTCACTGAATATTAACTCAATTGAAATTGTGGCTGTCTCTCTACAGAGTACTTTTTAGAATTTCTGTGTAGCCATTGATAGCAGTGGAGGGTAGTTTCAGCTCATCACCAACATCCTGTCTTGTCTTATATAAGTGGTACATTTTGAGTTATCTCTGCTTAATATCAGAGCTTTGGCCGGCTAACATCTACCTGAAATCAGCTAGAAGTATAAGTGAATGTAAATACACTTTTATATGTTCTTTTGCATACATTATTGTATTTAATTTATTTATTT